>NW_020852030.1:299017-309017 GCF_000972845.2 Larimichthys crocea | reverse complement strand
GTATCAAGTGAGGAGAGAAGTGAAGAGCCCGAGCGAGTTAACTGATGATGGAGACGGACGACTTGGTTCCAAAGAAAAACAACTGCGGTCACGCCAGCCGTCTCTCGTTTTCGCGTGGTTACGTCAGCTGCTCCAATATTTTCAAGTGCGCCCTTATTGCGACTTTATGGCAAATACTTTGAGAAAACTGGGAAAGTCAGCACTAGCTTACTGCAGCGTGTGGACACTTCCAGTTTTCAAAATAAGACGTGGTGTTAATTTATTAACGGTTTATTTTACATATGAAGAATGGTTAAAATTTGATTTAAAAAACGTGTCTCATAAGCAGTAATGATCCTGCACTGCTTTACAGCTCTAATTTACATAGAAACTGCATTAAAATTCATAAAAATATGACACAGTGTTAAAATGCTATAAAAGATACAAACAACAACACACAAAAATATCAAGATATCTATCGTGTTATCGCGATATAGCCTAAAAATATCGGATATTGGTTACAGGCCATATCGTGCCAGGCCCTAGTTTAAGTGTCTTATTTATCTTCTGCAGATTCATTAAACACATTGTTGCAAAATACTAGCAGCATCTAAAGTCTTTAAAATGAGCTACACCTCATCAGCTGCCAACATCAAAGTGACGGATACATTTTTAATCCGATTAATTATAATGAGTACTTTGTTTTTGCAACTGTTGAAGGTGAGGTCAGGTGTGCACGAGTACGGTTACACTTTCACTCTTTATCAGCTTCAGGAATTTTGAAATAGTTCACCTCATTTTATGACTGATGTGTGTGTGTGGTGATGTGTGTGGGTGTTTCTATTTCAGGTCAAACCACTCACAGTTGTTTGGTACCAAGTGGTTTCACTGTAGCTGGGTGCAGAGCGTCCTCAGTGTTTGAGTAACGGAATAATCCCCAACATAATCGTGTTACAGGGTGTCAGCAGTAGCTTGGACGGGTTACATGATTATTATATATGACATTATTTCTGATATTATTATGATACGTTTGCCTTTCGATAGAGTTTTATTTTTTGTTGTCCACTTGTCATTGCTGTACTGCTGCCTGTGCACTAAATTTCACCATGCTTGGGATATAAATAAAAGTATATCCTTCTTACTCTCTATATCTACTCTCATCTATCTACTCTATCTATCTATCTCTCTCTCTTATATATGATGTTACATATATTACTAATCTGACATTATATATGCAATATACAACAATTGGCTTTCATCTTCCCACACAGTAAATCAATCTTGTGTTGATTTTAGTTCCTATCTTTCGATTCTTGAGTTGTTCACTCACATTCATTTATGATTCACCCGTGGGGGGACTGTTTTTGTCCCAGAAGGACAGAGAGTCCCCACAGTGTGTTAAACAGATCTCGATGTCCCACAAACTTAGTTAAAACTTGTGTGTGTGTGTGTGTTGTGTGTGTGTGTTGGTGTGTGTGTGTGTGTGTGTTTGGACAATAAGTCTCGGTGGCTGAGGAGTCCAGATGTTTTGGCCTTTTTCCAGCTGAGATCACCTGAAGTGACTCAGGAAGACGTTAGAACCAAACATTCAAACCACAGCGATCTGATTGGGTACAATCCGTACCAGTCCTTTACTGTGACAACAGGAAGTGAATTTATACTGTGTAGTTTTTCAGATTAAGACTCTTTTATGAGGTCAACGTGACAGAGGGCAGCTCCATGTTACAGATTGTAAGCCTAGAGGAAATGTATTTTGTGACTTGGACTGTCACAAATAAAATTTCTGAATTTTGATTTGATGGTTAATGGTTCTATTGGTGTGTGTGTTCAGTCAGGTTCAATGCTTTTTGATCTGTGACGCTTCGTCGATGTCCAGAGAACTAGTTCCAGGTCGGTGGGGATACAAGCTACTCCAGCGACAGTCTGAGGGGACGTACACGAGACTAAGTCCTATGGTTGTTAGACCCGTCTGACTGGGGACTGTCCGGAGACTACGTCCCGGTTTTCAGACAGTTGCGGGGACGTCACGGAGACTAAGGTCCAGGGGTTTAGACAGTCTGCGGGGACGTCACGGAGAGCTACGTCCAGGTTTCGACAGTCTCGACGTCACGGGACAGTCCAGGTTGAAGCTGGACAGCAGTACTACTTCCAGGTTTTAGACAGTTGAGTGGGGGACGTCCATTCAGTAACGGACGTTAAAGGGAGACGGGCGACTTTTCTCAACTTTCAGCTGTCAGTCTGGGTACCAATCCTCCTCCTCCACCTCTCCTCATCCTCCAGGTTCTGCTAAATTTCACAGTTAAACATCTGTGTTCCCTGTCATTCTTCCGTGAGGTCCTGCTGAGTTCGGTCCGGTCCGGTTTGTTTGTTCGGACTTGAGTCACAGTTCCTGTTTATGTTTCTCTCAGGTCTGATATTACCATCCATGCAATGAACCACGTTGGCCATGGTTACAGGCTGCTCTCCTGTTGATTCATGTGACACTCTCTCTCTCTGCAGCCTCCCTGATGTCTCACCGCTCGTTCCACAGTGCGTCGGGGCAGCTCCGGCAGCTCCGCAGCGGACAGGTCAGCCCGGAGACCAGTGGATGGCCTGGAGGGGGTTTCGACCAGTCGGAGCGCCTGCAGACACCGAGAACCTGGCCCAGATCCTGGAAGGGCAGGAAATCGCTTGAGGCTGAGCGTCACGCCAAGACACCGTATAATATACTACCCAACATACACAACACATAATGCAGCTGTATTTGCTGTGTCTATGTGTGTTTTCCTAAAATTATAAATAATAAAGGTGACTAAATTACAAGAAAAAACTTGAACCTTTGTTCACTGTTTGTTCCTTTTCCTTGTCTCCTCCTCATACCTCTATCGTCTCCTTTCTCCTCAGGACTCAGAGGGAGGCAGCTGGATCTGACGTGCGTTGATTAAAGGGCCTAGAGGAACGGGCCAACGTCAGTCTGACGTCAGAACCCATAACAGAACCATTAGAAAAAACCCATTTGGAAAACTGTTTGCAGTGTTACAGTAACAAAAAGAAATTATAAACTGTGTAATAAATGATCGAGTGTGTTGACAGCGCATTATTTACTGACCATGCAGCCAGCACAGATCTAAAGTCAGTCAAAGGCAAGCTTGAGGTTGTCGAGCAACCGGGTCAGCTGCAGGTCGAGCAATGAACTGCAAGCTGTGCTCTCTGTGTGTGAGTGACTGCTGCAAGGACACAGGAAAATCTCTAAATGAAGCCCTCCACTAGGGACCTACATGCCAAACGGTAGGGTGGTTCAAAAAGCCCAAAATGACCGTGAGATCCTATCGTGTCGACCATGTGATATTCTGAATTTCAGTGTGTTGAAGCTTAAAAAAAATGTGACCTGGGGAGAGAGAAAAGAACGGTGCCCATGCTCCTTTTGGGAAATTTTTCCTCTCCGTTTACATGGGATAGATGGGGCTGGGTCGGTGGTTGATTCCTGGGCTCTCAGTGCGTGTCTCCCCAAAACTATAAGTCTGACAGCTTCAGCCTAGTATCGCTGCGTAGCCCACGCGAATTTCTACCGTTTCTGTGTAAAATTATTTCTGTAGAGTGACATTGGGCCACGGAGAGCTTTGCCCAAAGTATTTTCTGACAAATGTTTCTTTCCCTCTCCACTCAGCTCTGGACCATTCTACCAATACACACCCATTGTAAACTTTGGCCGTGGTTTTTAGTGGATTTTTGGCAAATCTGTTTGGTGAAACTCTTAGAAAAGTCTCAGAACCACCCATCCGGCCGGCCGGTCATTCGGAGACCTTTTTTGGGATTCTGCGACCAAAACTGCAGGGAGGAGTAGCATGCTGGAACTTCCTTGCCAGTACGTCAAATAACAGTATGGAGGACAGTGACCTGCAGACTCTCTCAAAGAGTTTACTGTAATTGAAGAGTAACACAAGCGTCCTCTCTCTCTGTACTGTCGTCTCTCTGTGTCCCTGTCTCTCAGGATAGTCAGGGTTCTACAGTGTGATCTGACCGTGGTCCAAACAGGTTGGCTTCTCTCTGGTGAGCGAGAACAGGGATGACGTTGGATGTGAGGGAGGCTGGCACGCGCAAGTTGTAAGGAAACCAGAAACAGTTGAGAGGACTGTACGAGATGAGTATGATCGATGGGAGAGACAGTCACTCAGGGAAAGCAGAGAGAGCAGACCAAGGCAAAGATGTCAAGGACAAAGAGACCGTTTACACAGAGCAGAGAGGGGAAAGCGAGGACAGGTACAGACGAGAGCAGCAAGAGACATAACAGCGAGAGTACACGAAAGACGAGAGAAGGAACAGGTAACAGAAGAGACAGAGATGAGAGGGGGTGACCAGGTTACAGAGGAGAAGAGAGACAGGTCCCCGAGAGGACGGTACAAATAGAGAGAGAGACAGGTATCGAGAGGAAGAGAGAGAGAGACAGGTACACAGCGAGAGCAGACGAGAGGCAGACAGGTGGACGTACAGAGGAGAGAGGCCGAGAGAGAAGGCTCACAGGAGAACAGGACAGAGAGAGGAGCAGTACAAGAGAGTAGAGACAACAGAAGAGAAGAGAGTTAGATCGACAGACAGAGAGAGAGAGACAGGTACCCAAAGAGAGAATCCGGTACACGAGAGAGAGAGCAAGGTACACCGAGAGAGGAAGATGCAGGTACACAGAGAGAGAGAGCAGAAGAGACAGAGAGGAGAGGCAAGAGACAGGTACAGTACAGAGAGACTGATGAGAGACCAGCGATACAATGCACATCGGCCGCCAATCAGAGAGCGAAGGTACACACAGAGGCCACGATAGACGAGATGGGGCAGCAGCATCAGAGCCAGCGACACCAACAGACTTGAAAAGATCATCAAGAAGGCTGGCTCTGTTCTTGGACTGAGACTGGAGTCTCTCGAGACTGTGGTGGAGAGGAGGACGCTGAATAAACTGTTATCCATCATGGACAATGAGCAGCACCCTCTCCACCACACAGTGGACAGACAGCGGAGCAGCTTCTCCCACAGGCTGCTACAGCTCCGCTGTCGAAGGGACAGATACAGGAAATCTTTCCTGCCACATTCCATCACACTGTACAACAAAAGCTAAAGCATAATCTACAGTCACATCACATTTCTCCCTACTTTGTACATATCAACACTGCCAACTTGCTGTATATACATCTGTACAATATATTTTATTTTATCGTATTTACTATTGCTTTTTGATATTTTATTATGTATAGTTTGCTTTATAGTATATTTTTATTTTTTGTTGTCACTTGTCACTTTGTGTAATGCTGCTGCTGCACTATAATTTCCCAGCTTGGGATAAATAAAGTATATCTATCTATCTATCTATCTATCTATCTATCTATCTATCTATCTATCTATCTATCTATCTATCTATATGATGTTACATATATTAAATATGACATTATATATGAATATACAACAATTGGCTTCAGCTTCCACACAGTAAATCATCTTGTGTTGATTTTAGTTTCTATCTTTCGATCTTTGATGTTTCACTCACATTCATTAATGATTCACATCGTGGGGACTGTTTTGTCCCCAGAAGGACAGAGAGTCCCCACAGTGTGTAAACAGATCGATGTCCCCACAACTTAGTAAAACGTGTGTGTGTGTGTGTGTGTGTGTGTGTGTGTGTGTGTGTGTGTGTGTTTGACAATAAGTCTCGGTGGCTGATGGTCCAGATGTTTGGCCTTTTTCCAGCTGAGACTCACCTGAAGTGACTCAGGAGACGTTAGAACAACATTCAAACACAGCGATCTGATTGGGTCAATCAGTACCAGTCCTTTACTGTGAAACAGGAAGTGAATTTATACTGTGTAGTTTTTCAGATTAAGACTCTTTTAATGAGGGTCTAAGGACAGAGGGCAGCTCCATGTACAGATTGTAAAGCCTCAGAGGAAAATGTATTTTGTGACTTTGGACTGTACAAATAAAATCTGATCTGATTTGATTTGAGTTAATGAGTTTATTGGTGTGTGTGTTCAGTCATGGGTCAATGCTTTTTGATCTGTGAAGCTTCAGTCGATGTCACAGAGACTACGTCCAGGTTTTAGACAGTCTGAGGGGACGTCACACAGACTACGTCCAGGTTGTAGACAGTCTGAGGGGACGTCACGGAGACTACGTCCAGGTTTTAGACAGTCTGCGGGGACGTCACAGAGACTACGTCCAGGTTTTAGACAGTCTGAGGGGACGTCTCATCCTAACGGGACTTTAAAGGAGACGGGAGACTTTTCTCAACTTTCAGCTGTCAGTCTGGGTACCGTCCTCCTCCTCCTCCTCCTCCTCCTCCTCCTCAGTTCATGCTAACATTCACAGTTAAAACATCTGGTGTTTCCTGTCATTCTCCGTGAGTCCTGCTGAGTTCGGTCCGGTCCGGTTTGTTTGTTCAGACTGAGTCACAGTTCCTGTTTATTGTTTCTCTCAGTGTCTGTATTACCATCCATGCAATGAACACGTTGCCATGGTTACAGGCATGCCTCATGTTGATCATGTGACCTCTCTCTCTCTGCAGCCTCCCTGATGTCTCACCGCTTCGTCACAGTGCGTCGGGGCAGCCCGGCAGCTCGCAGCGGACAGGTTCAGCCCGGAGACCAGCTGGAGGCCGTGGAGGGTCGACCAGTCGGAGCGCTGCAGCACCGAGACCTGGCCCAGATCCTGAGAAGGGCCGGGAACACGCTGAGGCTGAGCGTCACGCCAAGACACCGTATAATATACACCAACATACACACACATTAATGCACTGTATTTGCAGTGTCTATGTGTGTTTTCCTAAATATAAATAATAAAGGTTGAACTAATTAACAAGAAAGAACTGAACCTTTGTCCTGTTTGTCTCCTTTCCTTGTCTCCTCTCATCCTCTTCTCGTCTCCTTGTCTCCTCAGACTCAGAGGGAGCAGACTTGGATCTTGACAGTCGGTTGATTAAAGGGCCTAGAGGACGGCCAAAGGTCAGTCTGACAGTCAGAACCATAACAGAACCATTAGAAAACCATTGGAGAACTGTTTGCAGTGTTACAGTAACAAAAGAAATATAAACTGTGTAAATAAATGTAGAGTGTGTCTGACAGACATTATTACTGACACTGCAGCAGCACAGAGACTTAAAGTCAGTCAAAGGCAGCTTGAGGTTGTCGAGCAACCAGGGTCAGCTGCAGGTCAGAGCAATGAACTGCAGCTGTGCTCTGTCTGTGTGTGAGTGACTGCTGAGAGACACAGAAAATCTCTAAATGAAGCCCCTCCAACTAGTGGACACTAATGCCAAACGGTAGGTGGTATCAAAAAGCCCAAATGACCGTGAGCATCCTCATCTTGTCGACCATGTGAATGCTGAATTTCAGTGTGTGAAGTTAAAAAATGTGACCTGGGGAGAGAGAGAAAGAACAGGTGCCCCGTGCTCCTTTGGGAAATTTCTCCTCTCCAGTTTACATGGGAGTAGATGGGGCTGTCGGTGGGTGATCCTGGAGCATCAGTGCGTCTCCCGCCAAAACTATAAGTCTGACAGCTTCAGCAGTGATATCGCTGCGTAGCCCACGAATTTTCCTACGTTTCTATGTAGAAATTATTTCTGTAGAGTGACATTTGTGGCCACGAGAGCCGTTTGCAAATGTATTTTTTGACAAATGTTTCTCTAGCTCTGGAACATTCTACCAACACACACCCATTGTAAACGTTGGCGTGGTTTTTGGTAAAACTGTTTGGTGAAACTGTTTGGTGAAACTCTTAGAAACCAAAACCTGCAGGAGGAGTATTGTGGCAAAATTCCTGGAATACGTCAGAGTAATAAATATGGTGAATCGTGAATCGTGGCCTTGCAGGAGCTCTCAGTGAGCCTCTTTAATCCTGATGAAATGATGAAGGTCGCCTTACTGTCCACTTCATCCAGGATGAACTCGTCGGTGGTCAGGTCCAGCTCGCCCAGGTTGAGGTTTGCAAGGTCTCCGTCAGTCTTCTAGAGAAAAAAACAAAACGGTCAGACACAAACCTTTAATTTGAAACTCACTGATGATCACATGAATATTTAAAATCAGAGTTGGTGATGCCTTCAGGTGTCTTTAATTAACACACAGAGGTGCCTGTTTGGACTTTACAGTCGATTATTGATCAATAAAGTTGCTGTCAATCATTTTCTGTTGCCATATGATGCTAAGAGCTACATTAGCTTCGTGCAACATGAATAAACTATAAATAAATAAACAGTTTGACGCCTTTTGGTTTAATATCAGCAATATCTGTCTGTTTATGAAAACAGCTGACTGATGCTAACAGGAAGCGACCAGGACACAAACGGCTGGATATTGTAGTTTTTTAATAAAATAACTGATTCAAACATTAAAACATAAAGTGTCACCTCGTCTTGTAAATACGCCATGGCGACGTCTGTCGGGTTTCCAGCTGTGTTCGCCTCGGAACCAGAACCAGCAGCTGCAGTTAGCTCCGCCATGGTGGCGAGTTTAAGCTAGCGTCCGAGAAAAACTACAAAACGTCAACTTCCGCGTCGTCGTCACCGGAAACGAAAAGGGCGGGATCTTACGTTTGTAAAATAAAAAAAGAATAAATCCGAGCTATAAAAAAAGTAACTTTTAAGTCGCGTGAATACATCAACACAAATACATAATTTATATTTAATTTATCTGAATGTTTAAATTTATTTTTAAAAAAAAAGACGAACTAACTTCCGGTCAGCGGCACGCTCAAACTCTCGCGAGACCCGGCGCGGCTTCCTCTTCGCTCGGAACCTGCTTCAAGATGGTGAGTCCCGCTCCGTGTCCGCCCGCCGCGGGTACAATCCGCCTTCATCCGCCGTTATTTAACCTGCTTCATCACGTTTACACCCGCGGGTGGATGTGAGACATGTTGTGTGAGCGGACTGGCGGTGAATTGGCGCCAGATCGGCTGTAATAATCAGTTTATTAACGCACCTGTACGGAGGGACTGCGGCTAACTGCTCATGCTAACTCACTCTGTGTTTATTCCCGCGTTAAAGCAGAACCGCCGTGCTGTTACGTCACCTTTAACGGCACCGAAACGTTAGATAAACGTTAAATAAACCTTTATAACTGAAGGCGGGAGCTGTAGAAGCTGACGGAGCTCCATGGTTCACCAATGAGTGTGTTAGCATGTCGGTGTCCTCACGCTGCGGCTCGTAAAGTCTCTGAAAGTGTCGTAAAGTGTCTAAACTCAGGTGAGTCTCTGCAGGTGAAGAGCTGAGCTGCTCACTGAGGAGACTCATGGTGAAGATACTGAGCTGCACAGAGAGCTCAATGAGTTCAGACGTGCTGCATGAAGTGAGCCGTCACAGCATCACCTGGACCGGACCGGGGTCTGACGGATCCTGGATCAGCCTGGCCGGGACCTGCCGGATCCTGGCATGGTCTCTCTCTATTCTGTATCTCTTTGTTACATCTACTCCTCTTCTTACTGTCTCCTTCTCTCGTACCTGTTTTTTATTGTTTACCTCTCTCTCTCTCTCTTGTACCTGTCTCTCTTCTGTGTACTGTCTCAAATCTGTCCTCACTCTTCTCTGTACCGTCTCTCATTTCTGTGTTACCTTTCTCTCTCTCTGTACCTGTCTCTCTCTCCTGTGTACCTGTTCTCTCTCTCTGTACCTGTCTCTCTCTCATCTGCACTGTACCGGATGTACTCTCTCTTACTGTCTTATCATTTGTTCCTGCTCTCTCTCTCTCGTTACCTGTCTCATCTCTCTGTGTACCTGTCTTCTCTCTCTCTCGTGTACACTGTCTATCTCTCTTGTACCGCTCCTTCTCGTGTACGTCTCTCTCTCTGTCTGTCTATCCTCGGATTCTCTCTCTCTGTGTACCTGTCTCTCTCTCTCTCTGTACACTGTCTATCTCTCTCTGTACGGGTCTCTCATTCTCTGTTGTACCTGTCTACACCTCTCTCTGTGTACCTGTTCTTCTCTCTTACTGGATCTGTGTACCTGTATCTTCTTGTGTTACCTGTCTCTCTCTCGTGTTACCTCAGTCTCTCTTCCTGCTGTGTAACTCTT
>NW_020852030.1:290640-299007 GCF_000972845.2 Larimichthys crocea | reverse complement strand
AGGTACACAGAGAGAGAGACAGGTACAGAGAGAGAGAGAGACAGGTACAGAGAGAGAGAGACAGGTACAGAAAGAGAGAGACAGGTACAGAGAGAGAGAGAGAGGTACAGAGAAAGAGAGACAGGTACAGAGAGAGAGAGACAGGTACAGAGAGAGATAGACAGGTACAGAAAGAGAGAGACAGGTACAGAGAGAGATAGACAGATACAGAAAGAGATAGACAGGTACACACACACACACTGGTGGGTCTGCGGTTCTGGTTCACGTGTCCTCCTGTGGTTCTGGTTCTGGTTCAGGTGTCGGACCAGCTGGTGGAGATAAACGGGGACAGTACTTCAGGGATGACTCACAGCCAGGCTGTGGAGCAGATCAGGAGAGGAGGTCACCGGATCCACCTGGTTCTGAAGAAGGGCAACGGATACGTCCCAGACTATGGTGAGAGCCCGCCTCCATCATGATGTCATGATGACTGACAGCTTCTAACCTCTGACACTTCCTGTTCAGCACAGGAATATAAATTATGTTTTTGCATCAAAACAGTTCCAAAATAAAAGCACTCATTTCAGAATAAAAGCACAAATCATGAATTGGACACAGTAAATGTTGGTGATGATGACATCACTTAAAAACTGAAATCATCCAATCAGAGCTCTGGATTCTCCTGCTTAATTTGACATGTTTTTTTCTCTTTCACTTCCTCTTCTTCCTCCTCCTCTTCCTCTTCTTCCTACTCCTCTTCTTCTTCTTCCTACTCCTCCTCCTCTTCTTCTTCCTCCTCCCCCTCCTCTTCTTCCTCCTCCTCTTCCTCTTCTTCCTCCTCCTCTTCTTCTTCTTCCTACTCCTCCTCCTCTTCTTCTTCCTCCTCCCCCTCCTCTTCTTCCTCCTCCTCCTCCTCTTCTTCCTCCTCCTCTTCTTCTTCTTCCTACTCCTCCTCCTCTTCTTCTTCCTCCTCCCCCTCCTCTTCTTCCTCCTCCTCTTCCTCTTCTTCCTCCTCCCTTTCTTCCCCTCCTCCTTCTCCTCCTCCTCCTCCTCCTCCCCTTCTCCTCCTCCTCCTCCCAGTGGAGTTGTCGCAGCTTGTCGCTCTGTATGACGAACTCTAAAACAATGCGATGTGCTCTACGTGATGGACGCACTGAGAACGCGCGTTGGTGACTTCCTGTTTCGGACTCGTTTCCTCTTCCTCTTCAATCTTCATCGCACGTCCAGCTGTCACGTGTCACGTGTCACGCGTCACGTGTCACATGTCGTTGTTATTACAGCATAAACATGTTAATCACATGTCGTTAGTATGATGTAACGTTATAAGCATGTTACAAACCTCATTAAGAACACAACATGCTGCTAATGTCTGTCTGTGTCTCTGTCTGTGTGTCTGTCTGTCTGTGTATCTGTCTGTGTCTGTCTGTCTATCTGTCTGTGTCTGTCTGTCTGTGTATCTGTCTGTGTCTGTCTGTCTATCTGTCTGTGTCTGTCTGTCTGTGTCTCTGTCTGTGTGTCTGTCTGTCTGTGTATCTGTCTGTGTCTGTCTGTCTATCTGTCTGTGTCTGTCTGTCTGTGTATCTGTCTGTGTCTGTCTGTCTATCTGTCTGTGTCTGTCTGTCTGTGTCTCTGTCTGTGTGTCTGTCTGTCTGTGTGTCTGTCTGTGTCTGTCTGTCTATCTGTCTGTGTCTGTCTGTCTGTGTATCTGTCTGTGTCTGTCTGTCTGTCTGTCTGTGTCTGTCTGTCTGTGTCTCTGTCTGTGTGTCTGTCTGTCTGTGTGTCTGTCTGTGTCTGTCTGTCTATCTGTCTGTGTCTGTCTGTCTGTGTGTCTGTCTGTGTCTGTCTGTCTGTCTGTCTGTGTCTGTCTGTCTGTGTCTCTGTCTGTGTGTCTGTCTGTCTGTGTATCTGTCTGTGTCTGTCTGTCTATCTGTCTGTGTCTGTCTGTCTGTGTATCTGTCTGTGTCTGTCTGTCTATCTGTCTGTGTCTGTCTGTCTGTGTCTCTGTCTGTGTGTCTGTCTGTCTGTGTATCTGTCTGTGTCTGTCTGTCTATCTGTCTGTGTCTGTCTGTCTGTGTATCTGTCTGTGTCTGTCTGTCTGTCTGTCTGTCTGTCTGTCTGTCTGTGTCTCTGTCTGTGTGTCTGTGTCTGTCTGTCTGTCTGTGTGTGTGTCTGTCTGTCTGTGTGTGTCTCTGTCTGTCTGTGTCTGTCTGTGTGTCTGTCTGTCTGTGTGTCTGTCTCACTGTTTGTCTGTCTCACTGTCTGTCTGTGTCTCTGTCTATCTCTCAGGCCCTGAGGAAGGAGCCCTCTCCCCCTCCTCGTCTTCTCCTACAGAGGAGCAGGATGTGGACACAGTTACCATGACAACCGCCTCCCTCAGCCAGCAGTGGGGAGGAGGAAGTGGTACAGGAGGAGGAGAGAGGAGGAAGCGGAGGACAAGAAGAGAGGGAGAAACCATACGAAGAACAGGAGGAGGAAGGGGAGGAGAAGGATTAGGGCCTCCTGATCTGGACCTGGACATTGTGGAAGAAGATGCACGAGAGGAGGAGAGGAGGAGGGAGGAGGAGGAGGAGAGGAGGAGGGAGGAGAGGAGGCGAAGAAGTCAGACTGTCAGACAGAAGGAGAAACCGGGCGCCCAGACGGAGCAGGGAAGGAGCAGCAGGAGTGGTGCTTCATCCTGGGACACATTCGTGCCGAAGGAGAGGGTGGAGGTGGACGAGCCTGGAGGTGGAGTGAGGGAGAGGAGGAGGAGGAGCGAGACGAAGAGCAGGAGGAGGGCGACGGAGGAGGTGGATGAGAGAAGAAAGGAGAGACACAGCACCGCCCGCCTCCCAAAGCATTCTGGGAGCTCGGCTCCAGCTCAGAGGAGGACGTTCTCCTTCCTCAGGCCGGACGACGATGACGAGCGCCGGCATTCGTCCGACTGCGAATCAGCAGCCAGCTTCTCCGAGGTCAGCCAATCAGCAGCGAGCATCGCCGCCACCGAGTGGAGGGAGGATTCTGATTGGAGGAGAGCCAAGTCGCCGTGGGAACAAGGGAATAGCCCGGGCCGCTGGCTGAAGCCGACCACGCAGAGACTGTCCAAGGTTTTGATTGGCAGTCGGCTTGGTAGGCGGGAAGTAGCGGGCGGGCTCTCTCTCTGATTGGCTCACAGCGAGACACTTTTTTTTTGTTGCTACTTTTAAGGGCTTTTTTGATTGGCCTGCAGAGAGAAGACCCGCCTCTTCCTGCTTCTTATTGGATGACAGCAGACTGTTTCTGATTGGAGGATGAGAAGCAGACGAGGAATCTTTTTTTTGATTGGCCAGTGGGAGGCCTGTGATTGGCCAACGATTTTACCCATCATCCTTCAGTGCAGTGAAGCCAGATTCACTATTTTAACTTCCTGGTATCACGATGCTGGTGCACGGTAACCATGGTAACAAAACCTGTCAAGAGCCTGACCAATCAGATCACTGCAGTCCTACAGGAACCCGACAGGGACAAAAGTCACAACGAGCATGAGTTTGATTTTTAAAATAAATTAATAAAGTTAATTAATTTAATTTAATTGATGATTGATCACTGAGAAAAACGTTTTTTTAACATTATTAAAAACAAAATTACAAATTAATTTCAGAATTTTTCTTTCTGCTAAATAAAACATGACGTGTGACATCATCATGTCGCCAAACGTCCTGAAACAAATATTAAATATGAATTAAATATGAATTAAATATGAATTAAATATTATTTAAATAATATTTAAATCTCTTTGTCAAACTTTATTTACAGGACAAACACGATCACTGTCGGCCATGTTGGCTTGTTCGTGTCCGTGAGTGCGTCCAGCTTCATGATACCAGTGATCAGGATGTGGCCCTGGTCCAGGTCCAGGTCTGGCCTTGGTCCGCCCCTGGTCCAGGTCCAGCTCTGGTCCAGGTCCAGCTCTGGTCCAGGTCAGGCCCTGGTCCGGCTCTGGTCCAGGTCTGGCCCTGGTCCGCCCCTGGTCCAGGTCCAGCTCTGGTCCAGGTCTGGGTATTCTCTGTCTGTGACTTCATGTTTGACGTCTTTCAGGCGTGTTTCTGTAATCTGAGCATGTGAACACGGAATGATTTTTATTTTTATAAGCTGAACATGTAAAGGCTCAATGACATCATCATGACGTCATCATCATTAATATTATTAGAGATCATTAGAGATGCCTGTAAAAGAAAAAACTGATGATGTAACAGAGCCATACACACACACACACACACACACACACACACACGCACACACACACACACACACACACACACTCACTTTCAGGTCCAGCTGTTGGCTGTCAGTGACATCATCATCACCATGGCAACAGGATGAACTCTGCGGCCAACATGGCCGACGACCTGCAGCTCTGGATCAAAACAAAGTGCCTCATTCGATTTCAGCCTTCGCTGAGGCTGCAGGAGAGACAACGCCACGACACATGACACATGACACATGACACATGACACACATCACATGACACATGACACACATCACATGACACATGACACATTACACACGACACATGACACATGACACACATCACATGACACATGACACGACACGACACATGACACACGACACATGACACACGACACATGACACGACACATCACATGACACATCACATGACACAACAACACACGACACATGATGCACATCACATGACATAACAACACACGACACATGACGCACATCACATGACGCACATCACATGACACAACAACACATGACACATGATGCACATCACATGACATAACAACACACGACACATGACGCACATCACATGATGGACATCACATGACACAACAACACACGACACATGACGCACATCACATGACACGACAACACATGACGTCATGACACAGGTTACATGACACGAAAACACACGACATGACACCGCAACACGCCGCCACAACACACACTGACGCTTCCTGTTAACACTTCCTCTGCTGTCACACTTCGTCATATATACACCACGTCACGTCACGTCACGTCACGTCACGAATGGATGAGTTGATGGACAGGAAGTGTTTGATGAAGGCAGAGTGACTTGAGCTGATCCAAACGACTGACAAAGGTCAGATCGACATGCATCTGTCTGTCTGTCTATCTGTCTGTCTGCCTCTCCACACACACTCCACAGTTACACTACAACTCCCACACACCCTTGCGCTGCCCTTTAGCCCCGCCCCTCAGCCTGCTCCCACTAAGGGCATTTGGATCTTTGTCTTCTATGCATTTTCTAAGACTGCTGATTGATCCATCAATCCTCTGATCAGTTCTGATCGACAGCTGATCGGAGGATCATCAGAGGCCGGACTCTGAATATTCAGGTTCTGGTCCAAAGACGACCAGGCAGCACGAGGTCCGAACAAACAGGACTGATCATCAGAGACTGCAGGACGTCACGGTGACGGAGGAAGTGACTTAAGTGTTTTAATAAAGTGTAAACGAGGTCAGACTAATGCTAATGCTAATGCTAGCAGTTCAGTACAGAGCCGGAGTCAGGATGTGATTAGCCTAGCTTAGCATAAAGTCTGTAAATGGGTAATGTAATAATAATAATAACAATAATAATAATAATAATAATAACAATGTAAACAGCCAGTGTGAATCTGAACTGAGAAATGTAAAACTAGTTTTTGGTTTTAATGTGTTGGCTAAGCTATGCTAAGCTAACCACATCCTGGCTCCGGGTCAAAGGTCACTTTCAGAAAATTATTTTTTGTTTTTCAAGTTTTCTGAAATTTTATGTGTAAATATGGAAATGAGGCGTTATCTAATATTTGGTGACACAAACAGGAAGTGACCCACAAACCTTTAACATGTTAACATTTTTTATTTTTTATATTATTTTTTTGGCCTTTTGTCTTTATTGATAGGACAGCTGAAGATTGACAGGAAGCAGGGGGAGGGGGAGCGACAGGGCCACACAGGTCGGGACTCGAACCCGCAGCGAGCCTTCGCACGTTAACATTAACCTGCTAGCTGTGTTAGCGCACTTGTTCTTCTTCTTGACTGAATCAAGACTTCCTGTCACAGTTAGCGAGACATACTACAGACGTACTGAAGTATTACTACACAGAGCGTGTACATTTACTGAGGTCTGATATTTATGTTTATTCATCATTTGAAATTTTAAATAGTTTAAATAAAAACATAAATATAATGATAAATAATATACATATATGTAAATATACATATATTTATGAAATTTATGTCAGGACTTTTATTTTGAAGTGTTCAGTATTCGTTTTCACTGTTTATACATCGAGCCTTCAGCAATAAAAGCATGCAGACAGGTACCAGATTTTATTTTGAAAAAAAAACCTCACCTTATAGTCTTTTATTTTGAAAAGCCCCAAAGAACAGACGTTCCCTTTGTTTGTCCTCTTCCTGTTTGAAACGTTGATGATGTCACATCCTGTTGGACTGTTAAAAACCAGAACCAGCTCTGAGGATTCTTTGTCCATATTCGGACTACATATCCCATCAGCCCCCTTACTGCACAGGAAGACTGATTATGTTGGTGTTAGCATGTTAGCATGTTAGCATGTACGATCACAGAAAAACTGACCCACATCAACGACTCATGACTCACCTGGAACCAGGACCTGGGTCCAGGACCAGAACCAGAACCAGGATCTGGTTTAGATTTCAAAATAAAAGCATAAGCGCCCCCTACAGGCCACAGTGTGAACACACAGCGTCACTTCAGTTAGCGTGACGAGCAGATTCAGCTATTGTGTAGCTAAACGACAGACAGGAAGTAGCTGCTGTCGTCTGTCAGTGACATCACAGATCAGCTGATTTGTACATAGGAGGGTTTGACGTGATCATGTGATCGTGTACAGCTTTGTAACCTTCAAACGTTTCTCATGTTTGTGAACGCAGCCGACAGGAAGTGAAGACGTTACCTGACAGAAATAAAATGATTTTATTCAACAAGCTAATGCTAACGCGTTGTCTCTTCACTACAAGCTAACGTTAGCTTAGCACTGGAGTCTGCTAACGTCAACAAACGACCAGCAGAGTCAAAGCTAACGTAACTGCTAAGTCAGTTTAAGCTAGCTAACGTGAGCTAGCTTGCTAATGCCAATGAACTGCTCGTTAGCTAAAGTATCAACATAACGTTAGCTTGATCTGCTCTGTGACATCACAGCTCTGTGACATCACAGCTCTGTGACGTCACAGCTCTGTGACATATTATTAAAGAGCTCCTCCTTTGGCTCCTCCCCCTCTCACCTGGCATCCTGTGATTGGCTGCTGGGTGTGTCAGGCTCGTTGGTGCTGATGCTGTAGTTGTGGTCAGCCTCTGATTGGCTGATGTAGTTGTTGTGTCTGATTGGTGTTCTGTGCTCCATCATCTCTCTTTGGCTGGAGGCGATGGCAGCGGCGGTGGGCGTGGTCAGCGGTGACATCATGAGTCAGCCTCAGCAGACCGGACCCTCTGGACCTGCCTCGGGCTCTCCTGGTACCGTCAGCCCAGATTTTGACCCTGACTTTCTTCACGAAGCTCCTCGCCTCATCACCGCTGTCATTCGTCGGCTCCATCCAATCACAGCGTGGCTCTGGGTCACCTGACCTCGACACGTTCAGTCTGTCAAGTCTCTGACAAGCGAGCACGATCTTCTTCATTGGTTCCTCCTCCACCTTCCTCTTGGTTTCCACGGTAACTACTCTGTTGACACAGACGTCCATCTTGTTTTATGAGTTTTCCAGGGTTTTCCGTTACCTCATTACCTACCTCAACCAATGACAATCAGTCCTGAGGTCTGTGGGCGTGGCCTCTGAGTTCATGTTCCTCTTGTGATTAATGAGCCATCAGCTGATGAGTCCTCAACAAACTGGAATGAAAGAAGAGAAGAAGAAGAAGGAGAAGCTCAATTAATAAACATCAAAACAAACAGAAGGTCTCTGCTGCACTAAATGGAACAGAGCCTTAATTAGTATCACAGTCCAGACTGAGGACCATGAAGAACCCAGAGCTAACCTCTAAAGAACCCAGAACAAACCTCTAAAGAACCCAGAGCTAACCTCTAAAGAACCCAGAACAAACCTCTAAAGAACCCAGAGCTAACCTCTAAAGAACCCAGAACAAACCTCTAAAGAACCCAGAACAAACCTCTGAAGAACCCAGAACAAACCTCTAAAGAACCCAGAACAAACCTCTGAAGAACCCAGAGCTAACCTCTAAAGAACCCAGAGCTAACCTCTAAAGAACCCAGAACAAACCTCTAAAGAACCCAGAACAAACCTCTGAAGAACCCAGAACAAACCTCTAAAGAACCCAGAACTAACCTCTAAAGAACCCAGAACAAACCTCTGAAGAACCCAGAACAAACCTCTAAAGAACCCAGAACAAACCTCTAAAGAACCCAGA
>NW_020852030.1:278541-287170 GCF_000972845.2 Larimichthys crocea | reverse complement strand
CGAACAACCAGCAACATCACTCGTTCAACTCATTTACATATTTCAAGATCGCATCATAGGACAACATACTGTACATACCTGCATACATAACAAAAAAGTATAAAAGGAGGTAGATCTCATCTCGTGGGCAACAGCGCCTCTGTCTGGAGAGACGACACAACACGACACAATGTTAACAACTGCTAGCTACACATATTACTCGACAAAACACATGAAAAACATATAGTCAACTTAATGAAAACATGGCAAAAATGTTCTAAAACACACACTACTTAGCCAAGTGAAGCCAGCTGAACTTCTATAAAGTTTAAAGTAATTTAACATTGTTTTGCCCACAGATATCTACAGACGCTTTACCTCCTCATAAGTCCTTCGTCGCTTTGAAGACTACCCACAATCCCTTGCTTTTAGCATTCATGCAGGCGAACCTTTTCAACAGCAGGTGGCGTAGTTGTCCCATTTAGCTGGATTTAACTTAGCCCTATTTAACTATGTTACATATATAAAAACTATATATATTAAAAGGTCCAATGGTGCTGCAGGCAGATGTTGGTTTGCAGAGGGAGGGATGGACAGGACGATGCTGACATGCAGGATCTGTCTCAGCAGATAGTATGGACGGAGTCCAACGGCGAGCAGGTCAACAGGTCAACATCCGGGCTACAGAGCTGTTCTTTGGTTGTGATTCTTTGGTTCCTATCTCCTTGAGAGGAAACACCGGAGCATCCTTTGACAAAGGAAAGGAGGTGACGTTTAGTGTGACGGACAAACTTCTCCAACTGTGACGGACGGCCACCAGAACCAGTACCAGAACCAGTACCAGGTCCAGGTCCAGGTCCAGGCCCAGGCCCAGAACCAGAACCAGAACCAGTACCAGGCCCAGGTCCAGGCCCAGTACCAGAACCAGAACCAAGCCCAGGTCCACACCCAGTACCAGGTTCAGGCCACAACACACACACACACACACACACACACAGTCAAGACTCTGCTTCTGACAGCACACCTGTACCTGATGGTACCTGCAGAGGAACACCCACACTGACACACGAGCACCAAGTACAGTATGATGTCAGTGTGTGATGTCACAGTGTGTGATGTCACAGTGTGATTTCAGTGTATGATGTCATAGTGTGTGATGTCAGTGTGTGATGTCATAGTGTGTGATGTCAGTGTGTGATGTCATAGTGTGATGTCAGTGTATGATGTCAGTGTATGATGTCATAGTGTGTGATGTCATAGTGTGATGTCAGTGTGTGATGTCAGTGTGTGATGTCATAGTGTGATGTCAGTGTGTGATGTCAGTGTATGATGTCAGTGTATGATGTCAGTGTATGATGTCATAGTGTGATGTCATAGTGTGATGTCAGTGTGTGATGTCAGTGTGTGTGATGTCAGTGTGTGTGATGTCATAGTGTGATGTCAGTGTATGATGTCATAGTGTGTGATGTCATAGTGTGTGATGTCAGTGTGTGGTGTTAGTGTATGATGTCAGTGTGTGATGTCAGTGTGTGATGTCATAGTGTGTGATGTCAGTGTATGATGTCATAGTGTGTGATGTCAGTGTGTGATGTTATAGTGTGTGATGTCATAGTGTGTGATGTCAGTGTGTGATGTCACAGTGTGTGATGTCAGTGTGTGATGTCAGTGTATGATGTCATAGTGTGTGATGTCAGTGTGTGATGTCAGTGTATGATGTCATAGTGTGTGATGTTAGTGTAGTTGTCTGTAACCAGCTGTCATCCTGATGACATCACAGACTCTTCACAGCGTGTCACTGACAGGAAACATTAAATCAAACATGTTTTTAATGAAACATCAGTTTGTTTCCAACACGAAGAATTCAAATATAAAAACACTGGCATAGAAAATGAGACAAAGGTCATCAGGACAAAGAATACAAAGTCACATGAATACATTTGATAGATTTTATATCATGAAAACATCAAAGCTCTCATTATTATGTCATCTTGTCCCTTCACAATAAAAGACTGTTAATAACTTTATTTTGTTGTGTTTGTTTCATGATTACTGTAACTTTGTGAAATGAAACATCACATGTATTACATCACATCATATCACATGTCATGCTCTTAATGTGAAAGGATTCCATGATCTATAACAAACGGCTGATTTATTTCATCATACAAACACTGGATTTATTCATGTGATTATTCTTCACATGTCTCCATAGCAACAATAACATCTCTGACAAGTGGAATTATGGGTAGTGTAGTACTCGAGGAATCCAACTGTATAAAAACTGAATAAAAGATGTCTGAGGAGTCGATGAGATTCTTCAGACACATGTGAACACGTTTAATGAACATGTGAACACATTTAATCAACACATGATCATGTGAACGCGTTTAATGAACACGTGAACACGTTTAATGAACACGTGAACACGTTTAATGAACGCGTTTAATGAACACGTGAACACGTTTAATGAACACGTGAACACGTTTAATGAACACATTTAATGAACCTGTTTAATGAACACGTGAACACATTTAATGAACACGTTTAATGAACACGTGAACACGTTTAATGAACACGTGAACACGTTTAATGAACATGTTTAATGAACATGTTTAATGAACATGTTTAATGAACACGTGAACACGTTTAATGAACACGTTTAATGAACATGTGAACACGTTTATTGAACATGTAAACATGTTTAATGAACACGTGAACACGTTTAATGAACACGTGAACACGTTTAATGAACACGTTTAATGAACACGTGAACACGTTTAATGAACACGTTTAATGAACACGTGAACATGTTTAATGAACACGTTTAATGAACACGTGAACACGTTTAATGAACACGTTTAATGAACACGTGAACACGTTTAATGAACACGTTTAATGAACACGTGAACACGTTTAATGAACACGTTTAATGAACACGTGAACACGTTTAATGAACACGTTTAATGAACACGTGAACACGTTTAATGAACACGTGAACACGTTTAATGAACACGTTTAATGAACATGTGAACACGTTTAATGAACATGTGAACACGTTTAATGAACACGTGAACACGTTTAATGAACACGTTTAATGAACATGTGAACACGTTTAATGAACATGTGAACACGTTTAATGAACACGTGAACACGTTTAATGAACACGTTTAATGAACACGTGAACACGTTTAATGAACATGTGAACACGTTTAATGAACACGTGAACACGTTTAATGAACACGTTTAATGAACATGTGAACACGTTTAATGAACATGTGAACACGTTTAATGAACACGTGAACACGTTTAATGAACACGTTTAATGAACATGTGAACACGTTTAATGAACATGTGAACACGTTTAATGAACACGTGAACACGTTTAATGAACACGTTTAATGAACATGTGAACACGTTTAATGAACATGTGAACACGTTTAATGAACACGTGAACACGTTTAATGAACACGTTTAATGAACATGTGAACACGTTTATTGAACATGTAAACATGTTTAATGAACACGTGAACACGTTTAATGAACACGTGAACACGTTTAATGAACACGTTTAATGAACACGTGAACATGTTTATTGAACACGTTTAATGAACACGTGAACACGTTTAACGAACACGTGAACATGTTTAATGAACACGTTTAATGAACACGTGAACACGTTTAATGAACACGTGTTCATTGAGCTGCCTGTTTCCCAAAATGCATTCTGTTGAATATTCACAAACACATTGAAAATAGAGATAATACTTTAAGTCCAATCCACTGCTTAACGAACCTCTCTGTACCTGTCTGTCTGCCTGTCTGTCTACCTGTCCTTGGCAGAGCGCAGGTCAGTTGTGATTGGGTCGTGCTGGATGGTCTGGTGCAGCATCAGAGCCAATAAACCGGCTCGATTGGTCATCGCTGTCCTCAGATTCCTCTCCTGTTCAAAGAGCTCGTCCAGCTTATACCACTGACAGACAGACAGGCAGACAGGCAGACAGACAGACAGGCAGACAGACAGACAGACAGACAGACAGGCAGACAGGCAGACAGACAGGCAGACAGGCACGTTAGTTAGTTTCCTGTCTCTCGTCATCACACACTGTAAATAAAGTTTGGTTGAAGCTCGTTACCACGCGGACTCTCTCCAGGTCGACCTCGGCGCGGCGAAGCTTCTCCCAGCAGTAATGTTTGTTACACTTCCTCTTTGACACGCGACAAAACTCGCCGGTCGACTCAAACACGTCTTTGACCAGAGGACAACCACAGACTTCGTCTGCAGGGACCTGACAGGGAGACAGGCAGACAGACAGGCAGGGAGACAGTAAAGCGTTGCTGGTCTCAAGCGTGTCACAGTGTTTGATGAACAGAACGTGGCGTGTTGGAACAGAACCTTTGGATCCCTGGAGTGTTCGGGACACAGAACCTGCAGCCGCTTACAGTACGTCTTACTCTGAGGGTTATACACATCACAGAACAACCGGGTCGCCCTGAAACACACAAGAGACAGACAGGTCTTACTCTGACCGGAGAAAAGACAGACAGACAGACAGACAGACAGACAGGTGTTCTTACCCCTCTATACGTGTTGGGTACATTGAGCCGAACGATGTCTGACTCTCATACTGTGGAACACAGACAGACAGACAGACAGACAGACAGACAGACAGAGTTTGAATTTCAGTCTGTGATGTTTATGGTGCACATGAAGACTGTTAGCTGAACCTGGTTCTGTGGTTCTGATGTCTCTTCAGGTTCTGGTTCTGTTGACTGACCTTAGCGTAGCATCTCTCCATGTGTCTCAGCGCCACCTTCGGGTTGACGGGATGACTACAGGAGACACAGAAGATCTGAAGGTCTGTGTCATCACCATCACCTTCAGTAACCTGACAGAGAGACAGGTCAGAGAGAGAGACAGGTCAGAGAGAGAGAGAGACAGACAGGTCAGAGAGACAGACAGGTTGGAGAGAGAGACAGGTCAGAGACAGAGAGAGAGACAGGTCAGAGAGAGAGACAGGTCAGAGAGAGAGTGACAGACAGGTCGGAGAGAGAGACAGGTCAGAGACAGAGACAGGTCAGAGACAGAGAGAGAGACAGGTCAGAGAGAGAGACAGGTCAGAGAGAGAGAGAGAGACAGGTCAGGGAGAGAGACAGGTCAGAGACAGAGAGAGAGACAGGTCAGAGACAGAGAGAGAGACAGGTCAGAGAGAGACCCCCGTCCTCACCTCCTCGTGCTGTTGGACCTGCTGCTGTTTGGCGTTGGCGATGATTCCTTCGAGTTCGTGGAAACGTTTCTCCATCAGTGTGAGGCGGAGCCTCGCCGCTTGCTGCTCCTTCCTGATTCGCTCCAGCTGTCTTCGCCCCATCTCCTCAGCAACGCACGGACTCTGCTGCCACTGCTGGATCCTCTGAGGAAGGATCTCATAGATACGACTGGAGGACAGAGACACAAAGAGACAGGGACAGTGAGACAGGGACAGAGATACAGTGAGACAGATAGTTTGTAGACTGTCGTGGACTTATTTGTGAACTGTGTCGTGGACTTGTTTGTGGACTGTTGTGAACTTGTTTGTGGACTTGTTTGTGTTGTGGACTGTGTCGTGGACTTGTCTGTGGACTGTTGTGAACTGTGTTGTGGATTGTTGTGAACTGTGTTGTGGACTGTTGTGAACTGTGTTGTGGACTGTTGTGAACTGTGTTGTGGACTTGTTTGTGAACTGTGTTGTGGACTTGTTTGTGAACGGTGTTGTGGATTGTTGTGACCTGTGTTGTGGACTGTTGTGGACTGTGTCGTGGACTTGTTTGTGAACTGTGTTGTGGACTGTTGTGGACTGTGTCGTTGACTTGTTTGTGTTGTGGACTGTTGTGGACTGTGTTGTGGACTTGTTTGTGAACTGTGTTGTGGACTGTTGTGGACTGTGTCGTGGACTTGTTTGTGTTGTGGACTGTTGTGAACTGTGTCGTGGACTTGTTTGTGAACTGTGTCGTGGACTTGTTTGTGAACTGTGTTGTAGACTGTTGTGAACTGTGTTGTGAACTGTGTCGTGGACTTGTTTGTGAACTGTGTTGTGAACTGTGTCGTGGATTTGTTTGTGAACTATGTCGTGGACTTGTTTGTGAACTGTGTTGTGAACTGTGTCGTGGACTTGTTTGTGGACTGTGTTGTAGAACTGTGTCGTGGACTTGTTTGTGAACTGTGTTGTAGACTGTTGTGAACTGTGTCGTTGACTTGTTTGTGAACTGTGTTGTAGAACTGTGTCGTGGACTTGTTTGTGAACTGTGTTGTGAACTGTGTCGTGGACTTGTTTGTGAACTGTGTCGTGGACTTGTTTGTGAACTGTGTTGTGAACTGTGTCGTGGACTTGTTTGTGGACTTGTTTGTGAACTGTGTTGTGGACTTGTTTGTGTTGTAGACTGTTGTGAACTGTGTCGTGGACTTGTTTGTGAACTGTGTTGTGGACTGTTGTCAACTGTGTCGTGGACTTGTTTGTGAACTGTGTTGTGGACTGTTGTGAACTGTGTCGTGGACTTGTTTGTGAACTGTGTTGTGGACTGTGTCGTGGACTTGTTTGTGAACTGTGTTGTGGACTTGTTTGTGTTGTGGACTGTTGTGGACTGTGTCGTGGACTTGTTTGTGGACTTGTTTGTGGTGTGGACTGTTGTGAACTGTGTCCTGGACTTGTTTGTGGACTGTGTCGTGGACTTGTTTGTGGACTTGTTTGTGTTGTGGACTCACTTGGCAGCGAGCTTCATGCCGCAGTCCTCAGAGCAGTATTTGGAGTTGACCCTTGCCGGGTGGACACATCCTGGACCCTGACACTGCCTCAGAGCCCCGCCCACCTCCTTAGCCCCGCCCTCTCCTCCTCGCTCGCTGTGTCGCACGCGCTCCCTGTGGCGCTGCTTGGCTTTGTGGCGGCGAGGCTTCACTTCCTCTTTGGGAGCCGAGACCGACTTCTACAGGGGAGGGCAGGTGTTTCAGTGACATCATCAGTGACATCATCAGAGGACGGTTGTTTCAGTGACATCATCAGTGACATCATCCTCACCTTCTTCTCCGTCTTCTTCTCTCGTCTCTTGACGTGTTTCACCTTCACTGCCTTCTTCCTCTGAGAGTCTGACTGAGCGTCCTCATCCTCACTGTGCCACACCTGCAACAGGAAGACACATCACACCACAGGAAGTGCCCGTTCTGACAGCTGATTGGTCAGAAGCGCTCAGGCACGGATACTAACCAGGTCTCTGTATCCGGCAGCTTTGTACTGCTCGTACAGCTCCAGCTCGCTCTCACTGAATGCTCCTTCGTCGTCGTCTTCGTCCTCCTCATCCTCCTCCTCAGTCTGATGCCCCGCCCCTTTCCTTGGGAGGCCCCGCCCCCTCGCACTGCTCCGACTCATCTCTTCGTCTTTGACACGAAGCATCTTCTGCTCACACATCAACATCATGGACACCTTCATGCTAAGCTACCAAACTGAGACACGTTCC
The DNA here is from genome assembly GCF_000972845.2 of Larimichthys crocea. Classification (NCBI taxonomy): domain Eukaryota; kingdom Metazoa; phylum Chordata; class Actinopteri; family Sciaenidae; genus Larimichthys; species Larimichthys crocea. The sequence goes on along the minus strand of NW_020852030.1, from coordinate 279,709 downwards.
AGCTCCACTTCATGTGGACGAGCCTCAGCTGGACCGGACCTGAATTCAGACACACAGCTAACAGTCAAGCTGTGTGTAGGGTATCGAACCTGTGACGCCGTTGTGACTCACCCGGGCTCGGACCTCACACTGCCTCAGGCGACACTTCTGTCGGATTTTGTTTGGACCTCCGAACTTCTTCATGTCTTTACAGAAGTCACACTGAGCGCAGTCCTCCGTCCGCAGACAGGCGTCGCACTCGCCACACATACGAGCCGAGCGCTTGATCTGAAACGACCCGGGTGTGACATCACGTAAACATGTGGTCATGTCAGCCAATCAACACTCTGCTCATTTCAATGGAAACAATGAAAGCAGCTGAAGTATCAGGTCATTTGTCAGAGCAGTACTGTTACCTGTGAGCCCCGCCTCCTGTCAATCTTAGGCTGAGGGGTGGAGCTCCCATCTCCATCAGGTTTGTCTTCCCTCTCTGGCTCCGACTCCTTCTCCTTCGTCTTCTTCGGTCGGTATTTGATCTCCAGAGAAGGATCTCTGTCTGCAGAGGACACAGCTAACACTAACACACAGAGCTAACAGCTAACACACAGCTAACAGCTAACACACAGCTAACACTAACACACAGCTAACAGCTAACACACAGCTAACACTAACACACAGCTAACAGCTAACGCACAGCTAACACACAGCTAACACACAGCTAACAGCTAACGCACAGCTAACACACAGCTAGCACACAGCTAACAGACAGCTAACACACAGCTAACACACAGCTAACACACAGCTACAGCTAGCACACAGCTAACGCACAGATAACAGCTAACACACAGCTAACAGCTAACACTAACACACAGCTAACACACAGCTAACAGCTAGCACACAGCTAACGCACAGCTCACAGCTAACACACAGCTAACAGCTAACACTAACACACAGCTAACACACAGCTAGCACACAGCTAACAGCTAACACACAGCTAACACACAGCTAACAGTTAGCACACAGCTAACAGCTAACACACAGCTAACGCACAGCTAACAGTTAACACACAGCTAACAGCTAACACACAGCTAACAGCTAACACACAGCTAACAGTTAACAGCTAACACACAGCTAACACACAGCTAACACACAGCTAACAGCTAACGCACAGCTAGCAGCTGCTGACTGA
>NW_020852030.1:265447-278531 GCF_000972845.2 Larimichthys crocea | reverse complement strand
CCATGCTAACAGCTAACAACAGCAACAGCAACACACAGCTAACACAGCTCACACAGCTAACACAGCTAACGCCACAGCTAACACACCCAAGCTAGCACACAGCTAACCAGACAGCTAACACACAGCTAAACCACACAGCTAACACCAGCTACAGCTAGCACACAGCTAACGCACAGCTAACAGCTAACCCACAGCTAACAGCTAACACTCAACACCCAGCTAACACCAGCTAACAGCTAGCACACAGCTAACGCACAGCTCACAGCAAACACAAGCTAACAGCTAACACACAGCTAACACACAGCTAACACACAGCTAACACACAGCTAACAGCTAACGCACAGCTAACAGTTAACAGCTAACACACAGCTAACACACAGCTAACACACAGCTAGCAGCTGCTGACTGACCTCTGCAGGACGGGCAGTACCAGACTCTGATGGACTTCGCTGCTTTCTCTGACACTCCAATACAACTGCCATGAAACCACTCAGTGCAGCTGTCGCACCCTCTGAGTGACAGACAGACAGACAGACAGACAGACATGTTAGTGTTGGTACTTGTCTGTGGGCTCATGATGACAGACAGGTTCTTACATCATGAAACAGTTGATGTCCGGTCTCCTGCAGACACAGTAGACCGGCCCATTGGGGGTTTCCACGGTGTCCGCTCCTCCCTCTTCATCACCTCCTTCCACCTCCTCTTCCTCGTCCGGGCCTCGCTCTGCTCCTCCAGGCTCTGCCTCCTGACACACAACAAGTGGTTTAGTTTCAAAAGAATGGAACCACCAGAGACCAGCAGAGACCTCACCAGACCTCAACAGATTTCAACAGACTTCAACAGACCACACCAGACCTTAACAGACCACATCAGACCTCAGCAGACCTTATCAGACCACATCAGACCTCAACAGATTTCAACAGACCACATCAGACTTCAGCAGACCTTAACAGACCACATCAGACTTCAGCAGACCTTATCAGACCACATCGGACCTCAACAGATCTCAACAGACCACATCAGACTTCAGCAGACCTTATCAGACCACATCGGACTTCAACAGACCACATTGGGCTTCAACAGACGACATTGGGCTTCAACAGACCACATCGGACCTCAACAGACCACAACAGACGTTAACAGACCACATCGGACCTCAACAGACCACAACAGACCTTAACAGACCACATCAGTCTGTGGTCTGTCTCTGCCTGTCTGTCTCTGCCCGTCTCTCTCTCTCTGCCTGTCTGTCTCTGTCTCTCTTTCTGTCTGTCTCTCTGTCTGTCTCTCTCTCTGTCTGTCTCTCTCTGCCTGTCTGTCTGTCTGTCTGTCTCTCTCCTCTGTCTGTCTGCCTGTCTGTCTCTCTCTCTGCCTGCCTGTCTGTCTGTCTGTCTCTCTCTGCCTGTCTGCCTGCCTGTCTGTCTGTCTGTCTCTTTCTGTCTGTCTGTCCCTCTGTCTGCCTGTCTGTCTGACTGTCTCTCTCTCTCTGCCTGTCTGTCTGTCTCTCTGTCTGCCTGTCTCTCTGTCTGTCTCTCTCTGTCTGCCTGTCTGTCTGACTGTCTCTCTCTCTCTGCCGGTCTGTCTCTCTGTCTGCCTGTCTCTCTGTCTGTCTCTCCCTGTCTGCCTGTCTCTCTGTCTGTCTCTCTCTGTCTGCCTGTCTGTCTGACTGTCTCTCTCTCTCTGCCGGTCTGTCTCTCTGTCTGCCTGTCTGTCTGTCTCTCTCTGTCTCTCTCTCTGCCTGTCTGTCTCTCTGTCTGCCTGTCTCTCTGTCTGTCTCTCTCTGTCTGCCTGTCTGTCTGACTGTCTCTCTCTGTCTGTTTGTCTCTCTCTGTCTGTCTCTCTCTCTCTGTCTGTCTGACTGTCTCTCTCTCTCTGCCTGTCTGTCTCTCTCTGTCTGTTTGTCTCTCTCTGTCTGCCTGTCTGTCTGTCTCTCTCTGCCTGTCTGTCTGTCTCTCTGTCTGCCTGTCTCTCTCTGTCTGCCTGTCTGTCTGACTGTCTCTCTCTGTCTGTCTCTCTCTCTCTGTCTGCCTGTCTGTCTGTCTGTCTGTCTGTCTGACTGTCTCTCTCTGTCTGTCTCTCTCTCTCTGTCTGCCTGTCTGTCTCTCTGTCTGCCTGTCTGTCTTTTTGTCTCTCTCTGTCTGTCTGTCTCTCTGTGTCTGCCTGTCTGTCTCTCTCAGTAAACACTCACCATGATGACGTTGTTGCACACAAACCGTCTTCCGGTTTAATCTTCAACACTCTGTTTTCATTTCTAACAGTCCGCGGATTTCTCTTTGTCTCTCCTCCTTTCCTCTCCTCCTTTCCTCTCCTCCTTCTCCTCCTCCTTTCCTCTCCTCCTCCTCCTCCTCCGCCTCCTTCTTCTCCTCCTCCTCCGTCTCCTCCTCTTCTTCTCCTGTGCGGGAAGTTAAAGCAGCTGCAGCAGCAGCGACACCTGCAGGACGGAGACTCACCTGAAGTCAGCTGACATTACTGACATGACTCCAGCAGGAGGCAGCATTGAGACACAGAGTCCCCCTGACGACACAGCATACATACAACATACATACAACATATATACAACATACATACAACATATATACAACATGCATACAACATATATACAACACACATACAACACATATACAACACACATACAACATATATACAACATACATACAACATACATACAACATATATACAACATATATACAACATACATATAACATATATACAACATATACAACATATATACAACATACATACAACATACATATAACATACATACAACATACATACTACATATATACAACATACATACAACATATATACAACATACATACAACACACATACAACATATATATATACATACATACATACATACATACATACATACAACATACATACAACATACATACAACATACATACAACATACATACATACATACATACATACATACATACATACATACATACAACATATATACAAAATACATACATACAACATACATACAACACACATACAACATACATACAACATACATACAACATATATACAACATACATACAACATAAGTTACAAATGACCTCCTAATGGCATCAGACAAAGGACTCATCTCTGTACTTGTCCTGTTAGATCTTAGTGCTGCATTTGACACCATTGACCATCAAATTCTTTTACAGAGACTGGAATATCAAACTGGCATCAAAGGAACCGCCCTAAGCTGGTTTAAATCGTACTTTTTAGATCGATCTCAGTTTGTTCACGTCAATGATGAATCCTCCATGCAGACCAAAGTTTGTCATGGAGTCCCACAAGGTTCTGTACTTGGACCACTTCTATTCAGTTTATATATGCTTCCTTTAGGGAACATTATTAGGAATCACTCTATCAATTTTCATTGTTATGCTGACGACACCCAATTATATTTATCGATCAAGCCTGATGAAACCAATCAGTTAACTAAACTCCAAGCATGCCTTAAGGATATAAAAAGTTGGATGACCTACAATTTTTTGATGTTAAATTCAGACAAAACTGAAGTTCTTGTAATTGGACCCAAACACCTCAGAAACTCTCTTTCTAGAGACTTAGTTACTTTAGATGGGATCACCCTGGCCTCCAGCTCCACTGTAAAGAATCTTGGAGTTGTTTTTGATCAGGATTTGTCCTTTAACGTCCACATAAAACAAATTTCGAGGACTGCATTCTTCCACTTACGTAACATCGCTAAAATCAGACGCATTGTCTCTCAGGCGGATGCAGAAAAACTAGTCCACGCATTTGTTACTTCAAGGCTGGACTATTGTAACTCTTTGTTATCAGGCTGCTCTAATAAGTCTCTTAGGACTTTGCAGTTAATTCAGAATGCTGCTGCACGTGTTCTGACAGGAACCAAGATCAGAGATCACATCTCTCCCATTTTGGCTTCCTTGCATTGGCTACCTATTAAATCTAGAATAGAATTTAAATTCTTCTCCTTACTTACAAAGCTCTTCATGGTCAGGCACCATCATATCTAAAAGAGCTCATAGTATCTTACTACCCCTCTAGAACACTGCGCTCTCAGGATGCTGGGTTCCTTGTGGTTCCTATAGTTTCCAAAAGTAGATTGGGAGCCAGAGCTTTCAGCTATCAGGCTCCTCTTCTGTGGAACAAACTACCATTCTGGGTTCGGGAGGCAGACACGGTCAACACCTTTAAGAGTAGACTGAAGACTTTCCTCTTTGATAGAGCTTATAGTTAGTGCTGGCTCAGGTCATCCCTTAGTTATACTGCCATAGGATTAGACTGCTGGGGGACCCCACCCCCCACCCAGCAAATGTACTTTGTGACTTTGGGCTATACAAATAAAATTGATTTGATATATACAACATATATACAACATACATACAACATACATACAATATACATACAACATAAATAACTGACAAGTTAATATTCATATTAAAACTGAAGAAAATACTACAGGAATACTACAGTAAAGTGTGTGTGTGTGTGTGTGTGTGGTGTGTATGTGTGTTATCTGGGGCTATTTAAAGGAAGTGGAGGAGGCGGTGCATGAGCGTGCTTCAAACGGCCAAAACGTTTTTATTGGGAGAGAAAAAGAAACAAAGAGGAGAGAGGATCTTTGTGCAGGTAAGAAACTTTATTTTTCTTTCATGTTGATGAGTAAAACTGTACTGCAGTTAAAGTACTGCTACACCGTGACAGTGCTCCTTTACATGTTAAAGTATGTGTAATATTTAAAATAGCAGTTTGTTCATTTAGAGAAAATATTTGTGAGCAGCTGCCCGTGCGAGGGCTCAGTCCTCGCTGTGGAAGCCGAGGGTTCGAATCCGACCTGTGGCTCTTTCCCTGTCTCTGTCTCTCTCCACAATTCTGTCACTCTTCAGTTGTCTGTCAAAATAAAGCTTGAAAAAGCCAAAAAAGAAAAAAGTCTTTAAAAAGTTTTATTGTAAAGAGATAGCTTACGAGTTTGCCTGTATTCTTCCTTTGCCTGCGTTCTTTAAATGTTCTTTTACCGTTGTTTTCTGACGACCTGCGCTTATACATCATTAAAGTAAATAAAGATAATTTAAAGACAAGTCATGGTATTTTTATGATGTCATCACACCAGCAGGATGGATGTGACATCACACTGCAGCAGCTCTGACATCACTGAGGACAGAGCCAATAAGAAACAAATCCAATCAGAATGCATCTCCAGCCAACCAACAGCCAATGGGACACTGCCACATCACACCACAGGTGAGGCAGATATCTTTCTGTGTGATCATGATGTCACAGATCCACATCCTGTCTGAACAGGAAGTTCTTGATGGCGACACTGTTCTGATATTTTAGATCCTCTTCCTGCAGAGGAGGCTCCTCCCCCTCCCTCTGATAGGTCAGAGGACGGCGACAGCGGTGATGAATCTTTAACGGACAGCACCTCCATCGATGATGTGTCTCGGTTGCTGCCCACTCAGCCTGCCTCCGCACTGCGAAATCCGAAAGGTAACTGCTGAACACCTGAGCTCCATGACATCATCTATCTGGGTCTGATGTCATTTCTGATGTCATCTCTCTGTCTCTCAGGTGTGGACAGCTCACCTGTGCATCCTCCTCCTGTCCTCACTCCTCCTTCTTCATCCTTCACCTCTCCTCCTCTGTCTCAGTTGTCCACCTGTGACACACACAGCGGCAGCCAACAACATCATCAACACAGCACCAATCAGAAGCGGCTCTCCTCCACTAGAAGCCACGCCTCCTTAAAGACAGATGCCGCCCACATTAAGGAGGTCGCTGGGGACGGTGAGCCAATCAGATTCAGTCTCCGATGATGTAAAGTTTGTCAGGACTGCTCGTCTTAAATATAACAGGAGGTCGTCAGCGTGTTGGTGGACTTTATGTTCAAAATGTGTGGGTCTTTAGTCACCTGTGGGTCTTTAGTCACCTGTGGGTCTTTAGGGTCACCTGTGGGTCTTTAGTCACCTGTGGGTCACTAGAGTCACCTGGGTGTCGTTAGAGTCACCTGTGGGTCTTTAGGGTCACCTGTGGGTTGTTAGAGTCACCTTTGGGTCTTTAGTCACCTTTGGGTCTTTAGTCACCTGTGGGTCTTTAGGGTCACCTGTGGGTCTTTAGGGTCACCTGTGGGTCTTTAGGGTCACCTGTGGGTTATTAGAGTCACCTGTAGGTCTTTAGGGTCACCTGTGGGTTGTTAGAGTCACCTGTGGGTCTTTAGAGTCACCTGTGGGTCTTTAGGGTCACCTGTGGGTCATTAGAGTCACCTGTGGGTCTTTAGGGTCACCTGTGGGTCTTTAGAGTCACCTGTGGGTCTTTAGGGTCACCTGTGGGTTATTAGAGTCACCTGTGGATCTTTAGGGTCACCTGTGGATCTTTAGAGTCACCTGTGGGTCTTTAGGGTCACCTGTGGGTCTTTAGTCACCTGTGGATCTTTAGAGTCACCTGTGGGTCTTTAGGGTCACCTGTGGGTCTCATGGTGTAGGTGGTGGTTGGTGGTTTTCACTGGGTCAAGGCTGTACTCTTTCTAGAATGATTGATGAGACTGTCTGACTGTAGAACAATTCTGAAGACTTAGTGCTCGTTAGCCTGTTAGCCTGTTAGTTTTTGTTGACATTGTTTTGAGTGTTGATGAGGTCATGTGGTCTGACTGATCAAATGAAACCAGCTGAGACTCTGAGTGACATTCTGAGCTAACGAGCTCGTTAACGGTCTCACAGGTTGATGATGTCATACAGCTGGATTCATATGATGTTTCCAAACTGTGTGTGTCAGTGTGACAGGAAGCAGAACACTGAACACACCCCCATCTGACTGTTATCAGCTTCAACATGGAGGACTGCTTATCTCTGCTGGACAGACACGCGCACACACACACACACACACACACACACACACACACACACACACACACACACACACACACACACACACACACACAAACTCTGATAACCCTCCCACCATCAGTTGGTCTGTTTTTTTATCAAAACACCCAACGAGTGGACCAACAACGATATCAACACTCCACAGACCTCGGATCAGTTTGACCCACAGACTGTTGCGTTCACTGTCTCCTGGCCTGTCTGTTCTGATTGTCTCTTTACAGACTGTTGCGTTCACTGTCTCCTGGCCTGTCTGTTCTGATTGTCTCTTTACAGACTGTTGCGTTCACTGTCTCCTGGCCTGTCTGTTCTGATTGTCTCTTTACAGACTGTTGCGTTCACTGTCTCCTGGCCTGTCTGTTCTGATTGTCTCTTTACAGACTGTTGCGTTCACTGTCTCCTGGCCTGTCTGTTCTGATTGTCTCTTTACAGACTGTTGCGTTCACTGTCTCCTGGCCTGTCTGTTCTGATTGTCTCTTTACAGACTGTTGCGTTCACTGTCTCCTGGCCTGTCTGTTCTGATTGTCTCTTTACAGACTGTTGCGTTCACTGTCTCCTGACCTGTCTGTTCTGATTGTCTCTTTACAGACTGTTGCGTTCACTGTCTCCTGGCCTGTCTGTTCTGATTGTCTCTTTCCTTGCAGACTGTTGCGTTCACTGTCTCCTGGCCTGTCTCTTCTGATTGTCTCTTTACAGACTGTTGCGTTCACTGTCTCCTGACCTGTCTGTTCTGATTGTCTCTTTACAGACTGTTGCGTTCACTGTCTCCTGGCCTGTCTGTTCTGCGAGCTGCTGTCCATGTGCTCGGCCTTGGGGGAGTGTCTTGTGTGTGGAGTGGGCGGGACTGGTTGCTGTGACGCTGCGGTTGGCTGCTGCTGCTGCGTGGAGGTGGCGGGGGAGGCGGCTTGTACGGAGGAGGCATGTCAGGCCATGTTGGATTGTGGGATACTGGAGGACTGCTGCGGCTCGTCCGACTGTTTGGAGGTCTGTCTGGAGTGCTGCTCCATTTGCTTCCCTACGTAGAGCGGCCAATGAGAGCAGGACTACAAGACGATGTCACTGTCTGGACCCGAACAGCTGAAACTAAAATCTGCTTCTTTGTTTTTATATTTTCATGTTATATTATGACTGATAAAAAGTTCTACAGTTACTCTTCACAGTAATCAGTGTTAATGACATCACAGTGACATCACAGTGACATCATGTCATATTATTAGACTTCAGAAAAAATACAAAAGTATCAAAATAGTTGAAGTAACAGAAGTAAAAGTACTCATTAGGTGTGTGTCACACAGTAACTGTACCTCCTCTCTTGCCGATGTTTCGCCATGATTGACAGTTTGGGGGGGCAGGAAGTGTGTGTTTGTTGAAGCGACATGCCAGGACGGTCCAAACAGGAAAAAGGAAATCACTGAAATGACAATGCCACCTGACCTCTGACCTCTGGGAGGACTGACATCAAAGAAAGAGAGACACACCCACACACACAGTTAGTGATATGAGAAGAGCCCAGTGCATCATGGGAAGTCCTCCGGTCTCAGGATGGGTCCACAGGAAAGGTCATGATGCGTTCAGGGTTATTACGTGTGTTTGTGACCTGAGCGCCTCCTGCTGGTCAAACTGGATCTCTGCTGCTTGCAGATGTTGGCACCTCCCAGTCTGAGGCCACAGTTCAGGAAACAGTTGGGAGTGAGTTACAGCACCAAGCGAAGGAGTTCAAGCATCTCGGGGTCAGCGGATTGATGCAGCTTCTGCAGTACTGTGGACGTTGTTCTGGACCGTTGGACCGCCTGAAGGTGAAGCTCTCGATGTTCCATTCCGTCTACGTTCCAACGCTCACCTGTGGTCACATGATCACTGACCTGCCATCTATCCAGGGACGGACTGGCAATCTGGCATACTGTGCATTTGCCCGGTGGGCCGACGTGCTATTTGGGCCGACAAGTCCCGATATATATATTTAACGAGTAGATCACACACCCCAAACACACTCTGGGACTCTGGGGCTTAGCGATGGGCAATGTGGGCCGCGCAGGAGCTGGGGGGGGGCTGGTCTGGTCTAAAATGCCAGGGCCGATTTTTTTGTCCCAGTCCGCCCATGCATCTATCCCAGCATGTATGGTGGATTCACTGTAATGAGGTCATGTTATTAAGTTGCATCTGTGCTCATGATATAAATGTTTGTTTGTGTGTAAGCAAAGAGGCTCAGCGTGTTGTCGTTCTTTAAAGTGACTTTATTATTTTTTATTTTATTTATTTGGATAAAAAAAGTTTGAATTTATAAAAACAAACAATGATTTTAAGAATAAAAGCTAAAAAAAAATCTATAAACTAAAATGTTTGTAAATGTCAAAAATATAAAAAAACAGAATTCCCTTTTTCAGCTCAGCTGCTGTTGCCATAGTAACCACTGTCACATTGCATCCATGACATCATCTCATGTAACAGCTGTGTCACACGGTGACATCACAGTGACATCACAGTGACATCACGGTGAGGGTAGTCATTTGTAGTATTTGAAACGTGACGTTGAAACTTTAACGTTAGCGCTGAGATAAACAGAGCTAACAGCTAGTTAGCTCGTTAGCTAAGCTGAAGCGGCCATCTTTGTCTGCATGAGGACTGAGCAGCCAATGACATCACACAGATGATGATGTCACAGATCAGTGATGATGCTGCTCATCAGTCGGGTTTTGACTGAAACACTGAAGCTTTTATTTTGGCGGTATAAATAACTTCCCTTCTTCAGTCTGACAGCACAGGTGAGTCACACAGGTACTTCGGGGGTTTCACCTGTTGTGACATCACTGAGGGGCATGGCCTTGAAGAAACTGATTAATTTAAATCATTGAAAAAAATCACTGAGGTGATTTAAAGGAGCTTGTTAAAGCTCGTTAACTAATTAAAATGAATAATTCATGAGTCTTTGCTAATCTCTGAATATTTATTATTTTTCTCTGCTGACCAATCAGAGCAGAGCTCACAGTGCTGGCGGTCACTGATTGGTCAAACAGCTAGCATGGTTAGCATGCTTCGCACGTTGCTACACGTGTGAATATTTATATTTTAAATTTATCATTCTGTCTGAACCAATCACAGTCATTGATCCTCGTCCAATCAGCTTCCTAGTCTGCAAACTACACAGCGGTTACCATGGTAACTTTGATGATGTCACTGATTAAAAAAGTTCCATTAAAAAAAAAAAATTAGCCAATAGGATCCCTGCGTGTGAGATAATGTCATCAGAGGTCCTCATCCATGCTGGAGCTGCTCCTCCTCCTCCTGCAGGACAGCAGGGGGTTTTCGCCTCCTCCTCCGACAACCTCCTCCTCCATCAGGAGGCCATGGAGCTCCGTTAGGCCCACGTCCGTCATCAGGTCCGGGGAGAAGACGGTGGACGCTCCCGGAGGCTCGTCGAGATCCACGAAGCTCAGTGCATCCAGCCCGAGGGAGGGGGTGACCAGGGAGGAGGAGGAAGAGGGTGGGGAAGAGGAGGAGAAGGGGGGAGGCAGCGGAGGAGGAGGGAGAGTCTGAGGGTCCAGAGAGGAGGAGGAGGAGGAAGAGGAGAAAGTGTGGAGGCGAGCCTGAAGCTCCAACTCCTGCAACAACAGACAGACAGGAAGTTATGTCATCATCAACATGACTCAGTTCAGCTGGCCCCGCCCCCTCACCTGGCCCCGCCCCTTCACCTGCACACGAAGCAGCAGGCTGTGGTTGGTGCTCTCCAGCCTCCGCTGCCTCTCCTCCATCTCTCGGCTCCTCTGCTGCTCCTTCTGCAGTTTGCGAATGTAATCCACCGACGCCTTCAGGATCGTCCCTTTGTTCCACCGCGTCTCCCTGATGACCAATCACAGGCCACGCCTCGTTAACACACACGAAGCACTAATGAGTTTATTGAGCTTTGCATTTATTTAACTAATTTCTCTGATTCACTCGCTCACTCCAGTATCTTAACAAGGTTGTTAAAGGTACTCATCATGCACTTCCTGTGCAGGAATTTCACATTAAAAGCCTGAAATGTTTTTATGATGTTTGGATGAAGCGTTCACTGACGGGTCTGTAGATCTGGGGATCAGGTCTCCAAGTTCTTTGATGCGGTCGTTGATGTTGAACCTCCTCCGCCTCTCAACTGAAACACAACAAACCACAGAGACAGAGCACAGACCGATCACAGGCAGATCACAGACAGATCACAGACAGAGCATGTACAGAGCACGGACAGATCACAGACAGAGCACAGACAGACCACAGACAGAGCACGGACAGAGCACGGACAGAGCACGGAGAGAGCACAGACAGAGCACAGACAGAGCACAGACAGAGCACGGAGACAGAGCACAGACACCGAGCAAGCGCAGATCAAGACAGACACACAGACAGAAAGATATAAGAGCAAAAAAAAAAGGACAACACGGCACAAAGAACAGACATCACGACGACAGACAGAGCACGGAGAGAAAGGAGAACAAGAAGCAACAGCAGACACGAAGCACGGACAGATCACAAGAGCAGAGCACAGACAGATCACAGACAGATCACACAGACAGCAGCATTAACAGAGCACGGACAGACAACAGACGAGCACAGAACAGACCAACAGACAGAGCACGGACAGAGCACGGACAGAGCACGGACAGAGCACGGACAGATCACAGACAGAGCACAGACAGACCACAGACAGAGCACGGACAGAGCACGGACAAGCACAGACAGAGACCACACACAGAGCACGGACAGAGCAACGGACAGAGCAGAAGGAGAGAGCAAAGACAGAGCACAGACAGAGCACGGACAGAGCACGGACAGAGCACAGACACAAGCAACAGACAGACAGACAGAACAGAGCACGGACAGAGCACGGACAGAGCAACAGGACAGATCAAGACAGACAGACCACAGACAGAGCACGGAACAGACACGACAGAGATACGGACAGAGCACAGACAGAACCACAGACAGAGCACGGACAGAGCACGGACAGAGCACGGAGAGAGCACAGACAACACAAGACAAGCGGACAGACACACGACGAGCGGAGAGAGCAGACAGAGCACGGACAGAGCACAGAGCACGACAGAGCACGGAAGAGCACGGAGAAGAACAGACAGAGCACAGACAGAGCACGGACAGAGCACGGACAGAGCACGGACAGAGCACAGACAGAGCACAGACAGAGCACGGACAGAGCACAGACAGAGCACGGACAGAGCACGGAGAGAGCACGGACAGAGCACGGACAGAGCACGGAGAGAGCACGGACAGAGCACGGACAGAGCACAGGCTGAGCACAGAGGGTTAGGGCTCTCTGTAGGTTTAAAGGACTGCATCTTTAAAATTACATTCCTGCTGACACATGTTCAATGACATCACAATAACACTGCACGTATACTGTGACAGGTAGTGACAGTGTAGTGAAGGTGTAGTGATGGGGTACTGAAGGTGTAGTGACAGTGTAGTGGATGGTGTAGTGACAGTGTACTGAAGGTGTAGTGACAGTGTAGGTGAGGTGTAGTGAAGGTGTAGTGACGGTGTAGTGACAGTAGAAGGTAGTATATGACAGTGTAATGAATGTGTAGTGACGGTGGTAATGAATGTGTAGTGGCGGTGTAGTGACGGTGTAGTAACAGTGTAATGAAGATGTAGTGACGGTGTAGTGACAGTGTAATGAAGGTGTAATGAAGGTGTAGTGACGGTGTAGTGAAGGTGTAGTGACGGTGTAGTGAAAGTGTAGTGACGTGTAATGAAGGTGTAGTGACAGTGTAATGAAGGTGTAGTGACAGTGTAATGAAGGTGTAGTGACGGTGTAATGAAGGTGTAGTGACAGTGTAATGAGGTGTAGTTGAAAGTGTAGGACAGTGTAAGTGAAGGTGTAAGTGGAAGGTGTAGTGACAGTGTAATGAAGGGTGTAGTGACAGTGTAATGAAGGTGTAGTGGACGGTGTAGTGACAGTGTAATGAAGGTGTAGTGACGGTGTAATGAAAGGTGTAGTGAAGGTGGTAGTGACGGTGTAATGAAGAAGTGGTAGTGACGGTGTAATATGAAGTGTAGTGAAGTTGTAGTGACAGTGTAATGAAGGTGTAGTGACGGTGTAGTGAAGGTGTAGTGACGGTGTAGTGAAAGTGTAGTGACGTGTAATGAAGGTGTAGTGACAGTGTAATGAAGGTGTAGTGACGGTGTAATGAAGGTGTAGTGACAGTGTAATGAAGGTGTAGTGACGGG
>NW_020852030.1:258095-264957 GCF_000972845.2 Larimichthys crocea | reverse complement strand
TGAAGGTGTAGTGACAGTGTAATGAAGGTGTAGTGACAGTGTAATGAAGGTGTAGTGACGGTGTAGTGACAGTGTAATGAAGGTGTAGTGACGGTGTAATGAAGGTGTAGTGAAGGTGTAGTGACAGTGTAATGAAGGTGTAGTGACGGTGTAGTGACAGTGTAATGAAGGTGTAGTGACGGTGTAGTACTCACTGAGGTTGTGGTTGTCTTTCTTTTGTCTCTCTTTGATCAGAGCTTTGGCCTCCACGTCTACAAGAGTGAACAGGAAGTGAGAACTGATGATGTGGGAAAATCTGTAAGTGTGTGTATGTGTGTGCGTGTGTGTATGTGTGTGTGTGTGTACGGTCACAGGAAGTCATGATGCTGACTCATCAAACTGAAGAAGAACGGATTTAAACAGTGGGGAGGGGTTTCAGTCTCAGGACTGTCAGAACCAATCAGCAGTCAGCTCTGCAGGTGTGTCTGTTACCTGTGATCACAGACTGCTGAAGAGGCAGGACTACAAACATGGCAGCAGCCAGCGCTGCACTGACATCACAGACTGTCTGTTCATTCCTTATACTGTCAGTGGTTACCTGTAAGAACACCTGCAGCTCCTGTCACACGTCACATGATCATCTGTATCTTCAATTAAACAGTTAATTAGATCTACAGGTTTAAACAGGTGCATAGAGGGGTGAACAGGCGTGAACAAGAGTGTACAGGTGTGTACAGGTGTAAACAGGTGTGTACAGGTGTGTACAGGTGTGCACAGGTGTGTACAGGTGTAAACAGGTGTGTACAGGTGTGTACAGGTGTGTACAGGTGTGCACAGGTGTAAACAGGTGTGTACAGGTGTGTACAGGTGTATACAGGTGTAAACAGGTGTGTACAGGTGTGTACAGGTGTAAACAGGTGTGTACAGGTGTGACACTCACCACTCAGCTCTCTCTTGACAGCGTGCAGGTCGGCCGGACAACTGTTGCTAATGGTGATGGTGGGCGTGGCCATCCCTCCACCGCCATACACGTCCAACATGTTCCCCGACACTGGCAGCTACAATGGACCAATCAGAGCACAGAATCAGCAGCTGAACAATGACAGTCAGAGAGGACGTCCTGTGCTGTGATTGATCTCAGATGACATCAAAAGTCATTCAAACCGACCTGTCTGCTGCCCGCGAAACGTTCCTGATGCTGAAGGTAACGTTCTCTGAAGGTTTCCCTCTAACCTCCAGCTAACTGTTTCTGTCATCGTTCTGTTGATTACTGCTCTCTCAGTTTTGGTTGCACAGACACTGAGCAGAAATAACGTTAGATAACATCAGACTGTTGGACAGTTTGTCTTTTGACTCGTTACTGCTGAAGCTGTCACAGTATAGTTTCAGCTCTGTGAGCTCTGATGTGTCAGGATCTCCTTCTGCTACATTGACTTCCTAAATGAGGGCAGAAATCTGTGGAGGACAGCAGACGTACCACTTATTTAAAAATCTCCACAGGTCACATTTTTTTACTTCAGCGCCTTAAATTCGGCATGAATGTGCTCAACAAGATGAGGACGCAGACAGTCTTTTCGGTTGATTGACATGACCTACGGTTTGGTCATCGTGGTCGCTTGTTCGAGGGTGAACTTTCAAGGCTTTCTCTGTCACTCTGATTGGTTGACTGCGGGGGAGCTGGTTGCTGGGCAGATATTAAAAAACCTGACTGTGATTAACTTCAATAAAGTTTCTGATAGAATGACACACACTCACACACACACACACACACACACACACACACACACACAGTCAGACGCGTTACCATGGCAACACATCTGACTGACAGCGTCTCTCCTCTACTCCTCGTCTATCTGAGCGCCTGTTAAACAGTAATCTGCCATCAGAGTACTTTTGAAGTACTTTTAGCCCATGATACTTCAGTATGATCCAAACACTCATCTGTCACGTTTTCTGTCTGTTGGTCAGTTCAGTGTGTCGACCTGTTGTCCTCAGTGACATCATTAGTCTGTCAGAGGTTAAAGGTCAAACTGACCAGAAACAACAAGAGAAGCTCTTTACCTCTGATTTAATCCTCCTCTTCTCATGGTCCGGCAGTACGACTAAAATCCTCATCTTAAAAACACATATATACACATGTGCATGTACACACACTAACACACAAAGCAGCTTCTCTTCCTCTTTCTGTTCAGACAACTGTTGAAAAATGAGGAAACGTTTCTTTAAGAACGCTTATCTGACACACACTCACACACAGTCTCCACCCTCAGCTGCTGCAGAAACAGGAAGTCTGTACACCAATGTTTCATCAATTCATTCAGTTCAACAGCTAACAGCTAATGCTAATGGGGTTTACACCTTACAGCTAACAGCTAACAGGAAGTTACATGGTCCATGATGGACGACTGTAGTTTACATCGTTTGCGAACCTACAACACGCTAACTGCACAGGAAGCTACAGCAGGCCCAAAGGTTCAGTGAGCAACATAAGCATGTCAAAGATAGCATGTTAAAGTTAGCAGTTATGTTTCCTGTGTGTATCCTGTGTGTTTCCTGAGTATTTCCTGCGTGTATCCTGCGTGTTTCCTGTGTGTTTCCTGTGTGTATCCTGTGTGTTTCCTGAGTATTTCCTGCGTGTATCCTGTGTGTTTCCTGAGTATTTCCTGCGTGTATCCTGCGTGTTTCCTGCGTGTTTCCTGCGTGTATCCTGTGTGTATCCTGTGTGTTTCCTGAGTATTTCCTGCGTGTATCCTGTGTGTTTCCTGAGTATTTCCTGCGTTTATCCTGCATGTTTCCTGCGTGTTTCCCGCGTGTATCCTGCGTGTTTCCCGAGTGTTTCCCGCGTGTTTCCTGCGTGTTTCCTGCGTGTTTCCTGTATGTTTCCTGTGTGTTTCCTGCGTGTTTTCTGCGTGTTTCCTGCGTGTTTCCTGCGTGTTTCCTGTGTGTTTCCTGCGTGTTTCCTGTATGTTTCCTGCGTGTATCCTGCGTGTTTCCTGCGTGTTTCCTGCGTGTATCCTGCGTGTTTCCTGCGTGTATCCTGCGTGTTTCCTGTATGTTTCCTGTATGTTTCCTGCGTGTTTCCTGTATGTTTCCTGCGTGTTTCCTGCGTGTTTCCTGTATGTTTCCTGCGTGTTTCCTGCGTGTTTCCTGTATGTTTCCTGCGTGTATCCTGCGTGTTTCCTGTATGTTTCCTGCGTGTATCCTGCGTGTTTCCTGTATGTTTCCTGCGTGTATCCTGCGTGTTTCCTGTATGTTTCCTGCGTGTATCCTGCGTGTTTCCTGTATGTTTCCTGCGTGTATCCTGCGTGTTTCCTGTATGTTTCCTGCGTGTATCCTGCGTGTTTCCTGTATGTTTCCTGCGTGTATCCTGCGTGTTTCCTGTATGTTTCCTGCGTGTTTCCTGCGTGTTTCCTGTATGTTTCCTGCGTGTTTCCTGCGTGTTTCCTGTATGTTTCCTGCGTGTATCCTGCGTGTTTCCTGTATGTTTCCTGCGTGTATCCTGCGTGTTTCCTGTATGTTTCCTGCGTGTATCCTGCGTGTTTCCTGTATGTTTCCTGCGTGTATCCTGCGTGTTTCCTGTATGTTTCCTGCGTGTATCCTGCGTGTTTCCTGTATGTTTCCTGCGTGTATCCTGCGTGTTTCCTGTATGTTTCCTGCGTGTATCCTGCGTGTTTCCTGTATGTTTCCTGCGTGTATCCTGCGTGTTTCCTGTATGTTTCCTGCGTGTATCCTGCGTGTTTCCTGTATGTTTCCTGCGTGTATCCTGCGTGTTTCCTGTATGTTTCCTGCGTGTATCCTGCGTGTTTCCTGTATGTTTCCTGCGTGTATCCTGCGTGTTTCCTGTATGTTTCCTGCGTGTATCCTGCGTGTTTCCTGTATGTTTCCTGCGTGTATCCTGCATGTTTCCTGTATGTTTCCTGCGTGTATCCTGCGTGTTTCCTGTATGTTTCCTGCGTGTATCCTGCGTGTTTCCTGTATGTTTCCTGCGTGTTTCCTGCGTGTTTCCTGTATGTTTCCTGCGTGTATCCTGCGTGTTTCCTGTATGTTTCCTGCGTGTATCCTGCGTGTTTCCTGTATGTTTCCTGCGTGTATCCTGCGTGTTTCCTGTATGTTTCCTGCGTGTATCCTGCGTGTTTCCTGTATGTTTCCTGCGTGTATCCTGCGTGTTTCCTGTATGTTTCCTGCGTGTATCCTGCGTGTTTCCTGTATGTTTCCTGCGTGTATCCTGCGTGTTTCCTGTATGTTTCCTGCGTGTATCCTGCGTGTTTCCTGTATGTTTCCTGCGTGTATCCTGCATGTTTCCTGTATGTTTCCTGCGTGTATCCTGCGTGTTTCCTGTATGTTTCCTGCGTGTATCCTGCATGTTTCCTGCATGTTTCCTGCGTGTATCCTGCGTGTTTCCTGTATGTTTCCTGCATGTTTCCTGCGTGTATCCTGCGTGTTTCCTGTATGTTTCCTGTGTGTATCCTGCGTGTTTCTTGTGTGTTTCCTGCGTGTTTCCTGCGTGTTTCCTGTATGTTCCTGTATGTTTCCTGCGTGTTTCCTGTGTGTTTCCTGCATGTTTCCTGTGTGTTGTCTGAGCATGTGTTACCGTGTTAGCGAGCTGCAGTCCCGAGTCGATCAGCGTCAGAAACTCGTCATTAAGGCTCGATTCCAGGCTGATGATGTCATCGATGACCGTCTCTTCCATCTGAATGAACCAATCACAGATCAGATGTGATCAGAGTCAAACCGATGTGACTGATGGTCATCAGGTATGTTCACACATGTTCTGTCGTGAACACACATGAACACCGAGGTCCACATGTTCATGTATGTTGTCATGAACACGCAGACCCTGATGTTCACGTGTTCACATGTGTTCTGTCTTGAACACGCAGACCCTGATGTTCACGTGTTCACATGTGTTCTGTCTTGAGCACCCTGACATTCTGGGTTCTGGTGGATGTGATGTGTGTGAGGTGTGGCGTGTTGAAACAGCGTGTTCTGCCGACTCAGATCCTCTGGAACAGCTGACTCAGCAGACTGTGACTCAGACAGGAAGGAGAGTGAATCTGCTGAGTCAGCTTACTGAAAACTGAACTGTGAGCACCAAGAGGACCCTCTGTGGAACTGGACCTGGTTTTGTTCTTAGTCTTGTCCTGGTCTTTGTCTTAGTCTTAGTCTGGTCCTGGTTTTGTTACTAGTCTTAGTCTGGTCCTGGTCTTTGTCTTAGTCTGGTCCTGGTTTTGTTACTAGTCTTAGTCTGGTCCTGGTCTTGGTCTTGGTCTGGTCCTGGTTTTGTTACTAGTCTTAGTCTTAGTCTGGTCCTGGTTTTGTGACTAGTCTTAGTCTTAGTCTGGTCCTGGTCTTGGTCTTGGTCTGGTCTGGTCTGGTCCTGGTCCTGGTCTTGGTCTGGTCCTGGTCTTGGTCTTGGTCTTGGTCTGGTCCTGGTCCTGGTCCTGGTCTTGGTCTGGTCTGGTCCTGGTCCTGGTCTTGGTCTTGGTCTGGTCCTGTTCTTGGTCTTAGTCTGGTCCTGGTTTTGTTACTAGTCTTAGTCTGGTCCTGGTCTTGGTCTTAGTCTGGTCCTGGTTTTGTTACTAGTCTTAGTGTGGTCCTGGTCTTGGTCTGGTCTGGTCCTGGTCCTGGTCTTGGTCTGGTCCTGGTCCTGGTCTTGGTCTTGTCCTGGTCTTGGTCTGGTCCTGGTCCTGGTCTTGGTCTTGGTCTGGTCTTGGTCTTGGTCTTGGTCTTGGTCTTGGTCCTGGTCCTGGTCCTGGTCTTGGTCTTGGTCTGGTCCTGGTCCTGGTCTTGGTCTTGGTCTTGGTCTTGGTCTGGTCCTGGTCTTGGTCTTGGTCTTGGTCTTGGTCTGGTCTCGGTGTCTTACCTTTGTTTTTTGGCTGTTGTCTGCAGGTTGTATTTTGGGGGCAGAGCCCGGCTGGGGGGAGTGGCTTGGTGCCTGTCCAGCAGGCTCCTGATTGGCTGTCTGTGTGGTGGACAGGTAGTGACGCACCTGCTGCCTCTGGGCCTGCTGGATGTGATACCTGGTCGGGTTCTCCAGGTGAGTCTGCACCTGAGAGACACAGGGGGAGGGGCTGTTCAGGACAGATAACCAGGTGCACTGTGGGAAATGTAGGGTGTTAGTGTTTCACTGAAACTCCTCCTCCTCCTCGTACCTTCAGCACCTCCACAGGGACCTGAGCAGGAGGTCTGCAGGAGGAGGACACAGAAAAAGAGATGGGGGAGGACGAGTCATTTGAGCGGAGAAGCTGCTGCTGCGCCTCCTTCTGCTCCTCCTCCAGAGCCTGCTGACGCATCAAATCCTGACGCATCAAAACCCTGCAGGAGAGAGGAGAGAAGGAGAGAGTAGAGAGGAGAGGAGAGATGAGGAGAGGAAGACAGAGGAGAGGAGATGAGAGGAGAGATGAGAGGAAGAGAGAGAGGGAGAGAAGGAGAGAGTAGAGAGGAGGAGAGAGGAGAGGAGAGAGTAGAGAGGACAGGAGTAGAGAGAGAGTAGAGAGGAGAGGAGGAGAGAGGAGGAGAGGAGATGAGAGGAGAGAGGAGAGGAAGAGAGAGAGGGAGAGAGGTGGAGAGAGGAGAGGAGGAGAGAGATTGTGTAATTGTGTAGTTGTGTGTAGTTGTTTTGTAATTGTGTAGTTGTGTGTAGTTGTTTTGTAGTTGTGTAGTTGTGTGTAGTTGTTTTGTAATTGTGTAGTTGTGTAGTTGTTTTGTAATTGTGTAGTTGTGTGTAGTTGTGTGTAGTTGTGTAGTTGTTTTGTAATTGTGTAGTTGTTTTGTGATTGTGTAGTTGTGTGTAGTTGTTTTGTAGTTGTGTAGTTGTGTGTAGTTGTTTTGTAATTGTGTAGTTGTGTAGTTGTTTTGTAATTGTGTAGTTGTGTGTAGTTGT
>NW_020852030.1:182821-253375 GCF_000972845.2 Larimichthys crocea | reverse complement strand
TTGTCGTTGTGTGTCGTTTTTGTCGTTGTTTTGTTAGTTGGTTCGTTGTTGGTGTCCGTTGTGTCCGGTGTGGTCGTTTGTTTTGTACTTTGTGCGTTGTGTGTCGTTGTGTCGTTGGTTTAGTTGTTTGTGCCTTTGTTTCTTTTTTTTCGTTGTTTTGCAGTTTGTTCGTTTTGTGTTTCCCTGGCCTCATGGCTGCGGGCCGTGCCTTCAGCTTGCTGATGCTGCTGGCTTCTGCAGAGGTCGGCGTGCTGGCAGAGCAAGAACTTCCTGTTAACCCCTCCTCTTGTCATCACGTCCTCATGCTTTCAGAGGTCCACTGTGATGTCCAGAGGTCCCTGTGGATGTTCAGAGGTCCACCTGAATGCATTGGCTGACCTCTTATCGATAGAAGGTTTCACAGTCCTGACGGCAACAAACTGTCTACGCTCTCTCTCTGTCTCTCTCTCTCTCTGTGTCTCTCTCTCTCTGCCTGTCTGTCTCTCTCTGTCTGTCTCTCTCTCTCTGTCTGTCTCTCTCTCTCTGTGTCTGTCTCTCTCTCTCTCTCTCTGTGTCTCTCTCTCTCTGCCTGTCTCTCTCTCTGTCTGTCTCTCTCTGTCTGTCTCTCTCTGTCTCTCTCTCTCTGCCTGTCCGTCTCTCTCTGTCTCTCTCTCTCTGCCTGTCCGTCTCTCTCTGTCTCTCTCTCTCTCTCTCTGCCTGTCTCTCTGTCTGTCTCTCTGTCTGTCTCTCTCTCTGTGTCTCTCTCTCTCTGTCTGTCTCTCTGTCTCCCTCTCTCTCTGTCTCTCTCTCTGCCTGTCTCTCTCTCTCTCTCTCTCTCTGTCTCTCTCTCTGCCTGTCTCTCTGCCTGTCTCTCTCTCTGCCTGTCTCTCTCTCTGTCTGTCTCTCTCTGTCTGTCTCTCTCTGTCTCTCTCTCTCTGCCTGTCCGTCTCTCTCTGTCTCTCTCTCTCTGCCTGTCCGTCTCTCTCTGTCTCTCTCTCTCTCTCTCTGCCTGTCTCTCTGTCTGTCTCTCTGTCTGTCTCTCTCTCTGTGTGTCTCTCTCTCTGTCTGTCTCTCTGTCTCCCTCTCTCTCTGTCTCTCTCTCTGCCTGTCTCTCTCTCTCTCTCTCTCTCTGTCTCTCTCTCTGCCTGTCTCTCTGCCTGTCTCTCTCTCTGCCTGTCTCTCTGCCTGTCTCTCTCTCTGTCTCTCTCTCTGTCTGTCTCTCTCTCTCTGTGTCTGTCTCTCTCTCTCTCTCTCTGTGTCTCTCTCTCTCTGCCTGTCTCTCTCTCTGTCTGTCTCTCTCTGTCTGTCTCTCTCTGTCTCTCTCTCTCTGCCTGTCCGTCTCTCTCTGTCTCTCTCTCTCTCTCTCTGCCTGTCTCTCTGTCTGTCTCTCTGTCTGTCTCTCTCTCTCTGTGTCTCTCTCTCTCTGTCTGTCTCTCTGTCTCCCTCTCTCTCTGTCTCTCTCTCTGCCTGTCTCTCTCTCTCTCTCTCTCTCTGTCTCTCTCTCTGCCTGTCTCTCTGCCTGTCTCTCTCTCTGCCTGTCTCTCTGCCTGTCTCTCTCTCTGTCTCTCTCTCTGTCTGTCTCTCTCTCTGTCTGTCTCTCTGCCTGTCTCTCTCTCTGCCTGTCTCTCTCTCTGGTCTTTTCTATCTGTTCTGTTTCTATGTCTGTCTCTCTTTCAGGGGGCGGGTCTTTCCGCATGGACTGGTCTATCCTGGACCAATAAGCTGCTGCTCATGAGCAGCCAATAGGACAGCGGCTGAGTTCACTGACAGCCAATGAGAGCCTTCGAGTTCACAGTCCGCCATCTTGTTTGTTTTTGTCTTCGCTTACGGGAAATGAGAGAGGGGGCGGGGCTGGGAAATCCCATATGACGTCAGCCAGCTCTGACTGACAGGAGAGCCGTCCAATGAGAGGACAGACAGAGGCGGGAAATCAGATAAAAGATGATTATTTATATATATAATGTATGTATAATATATGTAATGTATAATAAAGGTTGCCAGTCTGTTTCTGAGTCATTATCTTTATTTTATTTATAACCTTTTTATTTTCTTACACAGGTGCATGATGGGAAACAGGAGGGCAGTGGCCGGCCACTTACCAGTAACTTCAAGCAATCGATCAATCGATCGATTATCAATCAATCAATCGATTAATCAATCGATCGATTAATCAATCAATCGATCGATTATGAATACTCCATAATCAATAAAAACCACGACCATGCTGCTGTTAGCCTGGACACAGACGTGATGATGGTGAACCCTGTTGTCATGGTGACCACAGTCCACTGGTTGCTGTGGTAACGCAGGACCTGCAGCTCAGCCCCATGTAGCTGATGAGTTGGTCACCATGGCGATCCCGGGGAATGAGGACAGGGAGCCTGCCTGGTGGTTACCGTGGGAACATGCTGAGTGGTTACTATGGTAACGAGTCACGAGCTCCTGAACAGCTCCGTTTCACGCAGCTTCATCAGGTCTCCATGGTAACAGCCAGCAACTAATGACAGTTCAGAGCGCCGTGAGGGGGAGGAGTCAGATACGGATCAAGACAGGAAGTGAAAAAAAACCAACAACTCTGTAAACGTTTGATCATACGTGAAGAAGTGATGACGAGTTCTAACGAGAGACGATTCATTTCAATTTAAAGTGAAGTGCCCAAACATCTCGTTAGCTGCTCGTCTGCACTAACCAATCAGCTCTGACTTCACTTATAAACTGAGGAGCTGACATCAAAGCTGGACCTCGCTCTGATTGGTCGATCCTTAAGAATCTTTAAGAATCTCTTATCACAAATTCAACTTGATTAATGTAGCGCCAAGAGCATCATAGCGTCATAACAGAAGTATTTTCAGGACACGAGCAGGTCTGAACTCTTCTTCATCGTGTTCGTCTCTGGTTAGAACCAGGTCACACAACATATTTAAATACATAATGCAGATCTTCACGACTGAAAACTGTTTTGAATACGTGCTTTGGCACATAAAGAGAAAGTGCACACTAGACTGATACAACGCGACTGTTCAACCGGATCATACCAGTCAGAACCAGTACAAACCAGTCAGGACTGGTCTCAACATCTCAGAAAAAGAATCAAAAGAATCAATGTGTCCGACACAATTTGCTCTTTTTTCACCTCGTCGATCAGCTGGTGATGACGATGACGATGAGTTACTGGCCATTTCCTTCCATTCCCGCCGCGGGAGGAGAGGACAACACAACATCAGAGTCTGCTTTACACACCAGCAACACGCCAACAACACGCCAACAACACGCCAACAGCACGCCGTGACAGCCAGAGCCATGTTAGCTCTCTGTGGTGGAACCATCCATGTCTGATCAGTACATGACCACCGCTCGTCATATGGTTTTCTCAAGGCTCGCTCACAGAGCTGAGGTAGACGTTAAAGGAAGTTACAGGTTTCACATGGACATCAGTTTCTGTCTGTTTAGCTTAGCTTAGCACAAACACTGGAAGCAGGTTGGAAGTGCTAGCATAGCTCCATCAAAGCCCAGATGTTTACACTGAAATGTGAAATCTGACAACAAACGAGACAAATGCTAATATATACTGAACAGCTGCTTAGCACATGGTTAGCACTGTGCTGCTGTTAGCTCCTCTCAGTCTTAAACGTAGTTAAACGTGTGGTCGTCCATGTGAACAGCTGATGTCCGTCTTTAACCTTTAACCTTCACCTGTGGAGCCAACATGGCTGCCGCTGAAACCCAGACTGTGTGTTTGGCTCCGGCAGCTGACCTTTAACCTGTACACAGGAGAATAAATTATATTTACAAAAACTTTTCTTCTTGCATCGAGCAAACATCAAACACAACCCGACTCAAACACGGAAATATCCAACAGGAAGAAGAAGAAGAAGTCTTTCAGGTGGAACAATAATATTAATAATAATGATAATAATAAGAATATTTGTTTTTTTTGTTCACTATCAAAACACTTTGTTCAAAAGGAGTTCATCGACATGGAGAGGAGGACTGAACCACGGCAACACGACAGGAACAACAAGAACGGCTCCATCTAAACTGGATTCATGTCAACATCCAGGGAGAACCTCCTGACGTGGACCCGTCAGGACATGAAGGGTCTCAGTCCGGTCTGGACTCTAGTTCCTGTCAGAGACCCCACCCACCATGACCTGAACCGGATCATCAGGGTCCTGCAGAAGCCTCGTCTCAGCTGATTAATGTGACATAATATATAATATATTAATATGTGATCATCATCTTCAGTTCAATCGATCGATTTATCCAAAAACACAAAAAGATTCGGTTTAATGATCAAAGATGTCTGCTGAATCTGTTTGTGTTTTAATGTGAAGAATATAAATATGAATAAATATTAATATTAATGTGTAGATCAACTGAAACTGACGTCACAGGCTGAACGTTTGACGGACGTTTCTTCTGGACCCTGATGACCTGACCAACCTCCATACAGTACCTGACTTTACCAGCAGGTGGCCGAGAGGCTTCAGAGTAAAATGAGTACATGCCTCAGAGCAGAGGCTGCTGGGAAATTTAGTTCACTTCCAGATGGGTGCCTCAGCTTGCTGGTTTGGACGTCGGACAGCAGCAGCAAGGTTCAAACGAGGCACTTTCAAAAATCTCACCGCGTTTCTTCAATGGTCTGAAAACCAGAAAACCACGAAAACCTTGTCCTTTATCTCGTCCTTTATCTCGTCCTTTATCTTGTCCTTCATCTCGTCCTTCATCTCGTCCTTCACCTCGTCCTTCACCTCGTCCTTCACCTCGTCCTTCACCTCGTCCTTTATCTCGTCCTTCACCTCGTCCTTCACCTCGTCCTTCACCTCGTCCTTTATCTCGTCCTTCATCTCGTCCTTCACCTCGTCCTTCACCTCGTCCTTCACCTCGTCCTTCATCTCGTCCTTCACCTCGTCCTTCACCTTATCCATTTTGTTTTCAGGCTGAAGTCTGACTTCATCAGATTTCTGAAGATCCTGCAGAACCAGATGGTGGTTTTGGTGAGAGGACATGAGCACCATCCAAAACCTGGACCTCTACAGCAAAAACATTTTTCATGTGAACATGTCCAGATCGTCCAAACCAAACCATGGACAGAACCACGTCCTTCATCTTCTCAGCTTCAACATCAAAGCTTCTTCTGCCATTTTACACTTAACGTTGGACGTAAGCTGCAAAGGGCAGCAAGGTGCAGGTCTTTGAGTCCAGGTAGAGTCCAGTCCCTCATGGCAAGGTTTCATTGGTCTGTACAGGAACCTGAAGTGTTTCTGTGGACGTGAGGAATGTGAACCCTCGAAGAACTCAAACTGTGAGGACATCAGTGTGTCAGTTCAGTCCACCGACCTTCAGAGAAACAGTAAAAACAAAATCAGGAGGGGCTTCAGTTTGAGCAATGTGCTTTCAGGAAACCAATCAGAACGCAGCAGGCTGCTGATGGAGGTCAATCTGTTCCTGTGAGAATTTACAGCTCCGCCCACCTCAGGTGAGACAAAAGGTGAGCGAGAGACGCCATGTTGTGATGACGGAGGGGAGGAATCATGCAGACGAAGCACGCAACTTTAAATACATAGAGTGAGTGTGTGTGTCAGTGTGTGTGTGTGTGTGTCAGTGTGTGTGTGTGTGTGTGTGTGTGTGTGAATGTCCAATAAAGATTGATATTCATTTATTGACCCCGCCTTAATCATCGCCTCCTGTCCTCATCAGATAGAATCACGTGTTGTCCACCTCCACTCCAGCTGCTAACTCCTCCCCTTCCTCCTCCAGACTCTCCACTATTGGCTGGTTGATCTGATGCTCCTCCCCCCTGCCAGCCCTCAACAGGATGTCCATCCATCGCCGCTGTAGCTCCTCCCCCTCCGCGCTGAAGTACAGGGTCAGGTGACTCTGGGAAATCTTGAAGGCGTGGCGTCGCTCCAGGCGGTCACATGACTCAGGAAGGGAGACGTCGAAGCCAATCAGAGGCACGCTGCGCTGCGCCTTCACGTCCTGTAGGGAAAATGATAAATACAGTGCTCAGAGTGCATTATGGGTATTATAGTATCATCAGTGTTACCTGTTGACAGGTTGTTACATGTTGGACTACGCCTACCTGTGGAGCTCCGTAGATGTAGAGAACCAACGGCTCGTTTTCAGGGATGACGAACCACGCCTTCTGCCAGCCCCGCCCGCCTCCTTTCTCCATGTGGTGCAGAAAACTACAAATCACACTGTTCTCTGCTGCCAGGGAGGCCTGTTTCTATGGCAACGAGAGACAGTGGCGAAGAGGGCGTCGGTTTGATTGTTCCTGGTACAGGT
This sequence comes from Larimichthys crocea, assembly GCF_000972845.2. NCBI lineage: Eukaryota > Metazoa > Chordata > Actinopteri > Sciaenidae > Larimichthys > Larimichthys crocea. The sequence continues at coordinate 247,105 of NW_020852030.1, read as the reverse complement.
GAAGGTGCTCACTCCACTACACTCATGATGTCACAGTGAGGTCACAGTGATGTCACACTAACCTCAAGGATGGAGCGCCTCCTGTGGGTGCTGCTGGTCAGCACGGTGGGTGTAGGCGACACTCCCACCAGCATCGCGTAGCAGTCGACACAAACACGGTTGGTTCGGTTGTTGTCATATGAAAGACGAGCACGAAACTCTGAACACTTCCCGCAAACCACCTGGATTTAACACAGACAGACAGTCAGCTGACCAATATCTACAGGTGTGTGCAGGTGTGTGCAGGTGTGTACAGGTGTGTGCAGGTGTGTGCAGGTGTGTGTAGGTGTGTACAGTTGTGTACAGGTGTGTGCAGGTGTGTACAGGTGTGTGCAGGTGTGTGCAGGTGTGTGCAGGTGTGTACAGGTGTGTGCAGGTGTGTACAGGTGTACATACGTGTCCGCAGGCCTTGCAGTGGTGCCGTCTCTTGGTGATAGAGTTGAACGGCTCCTGACACTTCATACACAGAGTCACTTCCTTCTCTCTGATCGGGGTCGGAGCTCTTTTACCGAGTTCAACACAGCTCTGACACAGAAGGTGGAGGTGAGGAGTTACAAACAACTGACATCTGCTGTGTCTGTTCTCTGGTCTGTTCTCTGGTCTGTTCTGTTTGTTCTAAGGTCTGTTCTGTCTGTTCTGTCTGTTCTCTGGTCTGTTACGTCTGTTCTCTGGTCTGTTTTGTCTGTTCTCTAGTCTGTTCTCTGGTCTGTTCTGTCTGTTCTGTCTGTTCTCTGGTCTGTTCTGTGGTCTGTTCTCTGGTCTGTTCTGTCTGTTCTGTCTGTTCTCTGGTCTGTTCTGTCTGTTCTGTCTGTTCTGTGGTCTGTTCTGTCTGTTCTGTGGTCTGTTCTCTGGTCTGTTCTGTGGTCTGTTCTGTGGTCTGTTGTAAGGTGTGTATGTATCAGTGTGGATGTTACCGGGGAGTGCGGTGGCGTGGACTCATCGTCTCGTAGGGAACAGTTCAGGTGTCTGAAAGTCTCCACGGTCTGCTCGTGTTTCTGGATGGTCGCCTGGATGGCCTGAAGACATGAACACAAAACTACACCTGTAACCACACCCACCTGTGACATCACTGCAGACAGGTGAAACACATGAAAGTACAACAGACCTGAATCCAGTCCTTCTTCTCCTCTTCAGTCCTACAAACACACACACACAATGTCAACACTGTATGTGTGTCTGTGTGTGCGTGTGTGTATGTGTGTCTGTGTGTGCGTGTGTGTGTGTGTGTGTGTGTGTTACCTGGCTTGCAGCTCCAATGATCTCTGTTTACCAGAAACCAGGAAGGTTCTAGAAACTGCAGCACTACTGGTCTCCTTCAGCTGGAGAGAGACAGAGAGTTCACAGAGAGAGAGACAGGTGTTCACGGAGAGAGAGACAGGTGTTCACAGAGAGAGAGAGAGAGAGAGAGAGAGAGAGAGAGAGATGTTTACAAAGAGAGAGACAGGTGTTCACGGAGAGAGAGACAGGTGTTCACAGAGAGAGAGAGAGAGAGAGAGAGAGAGAGGTGTTCACAAAGAGAGAGACAGGTGTTCACAAAGAGAGAGAGAGACAGGTGTTCACAGGGAGAGAGACAGGTGTTCACAAAGAGAGAGACAGGTATTCACAGAGAGATGCAGGTGCTCAAACAGAGAGAAGGAGACAGGTGGACAGGTGATGTCTCACCTCCATTCCGTCCACATCTATGCGAGCTCGGACACCATATTTCTGACCAATCAGACGCAATTTTGGGACGCAGTACAATAACCTGTCGTTAAACTGAGAGAGAGAGAGACAGACAGGTTAGTACAACTACTACAAGTAGAACTGTTTTATCAACAGTAGAGGACACTAGAGATCAGTAGAGGACAGTAGAGGACACTAGAGATCAGTAGAGGACAGTAGAGATCAGTAGAGGACAGTAGAGGACAGTAGAGATCAGTAGAGATCAGTAGAGGACAGTAGAGGACAGTAGAGATCAGTAGAGGACAGTAGAGATCAGTAGAGGACAGTAGAGATCAGTAGAGGACAGTAGAGGACAGTAGAGGACAGAGTACCAGTATGAGGTATCGGTCCTGCGTGGTCCCGTTCTTGTTGGACAGTTTCAGGATGTGTCCTTCTTTAATCAGTTCATTTGTCGGGTTAACAATGTCTTCTTCTCCTCCCAACAACTCGTACACCTTCAACAACTTCCTCATCCGCTCCTGAGAGACAGACAGGCAGAGCGAGAGACAGACATAGAGAGAGAGACAGGCAGAGAGAGAGACAGACAGGCAGAGAGAGAGACAGACATAGAGAGAGACAGACAGACAGACAGACAGACAGACAGACAGACAGACAGAGAGAGAGACAGAGAGACAGGCAGAGAGACAGGCAGAGAGACAGACAGACAGACAGGCAGAGCAAGAGACAGACATAGAGAGAGAGAGACAGCCAGAGAGAGAGACAGACAGACAGACAGAGAGACAGACAGAGAGAGAGAGAGACAGACAGACAGACAGACAGACAGACAGACAGACAGACAGGAAAAAAGACAGCGTGTTTTAAGTCTAAGTGAAGCTTGGTCATCCGAACCTGTCTCACTGTCAGTTCAGGTGTTATTGACATGCTGTCACATGACCTGATGTGGTGATGATGTCACTGTGTAAACCCACCATCTTCCTGATGGCAGCGTTGGAGTGTTCTGCTGCCGTGGCGATCAGCTCCAGAGACTCTGCAGAGAGACAGGATGGTCACATGACGCTCACCACGGGGAGAACCCTGAGGTTCTACGAGAACCACAAGGATCTACAGGAACCACGAGGATCTACGAGAACCACGAGGATCTACAGGAACCACGAGGATCTACGAGAACCACGAGAATCTACAGGAACCATGAGGATCTACGAGAACCACAAGGATCTACAGGAACCACGAGGATCTACAGGAACCACAAGGATCTACAGCAACCATGAGGATCTACGAGAACCACGAGGATCTACAGGAACCACAAGGATCTACGAGAACCACGAGAATCTACAGGAACCACAAGGATCTACGAGAACCACGAGGATCTACAGGAACCACAAGGATCTACAAGAACATGAGGATCTATGAGAACCACAAGGATCTACAGGAACCACGAGGATCTACAGGAACCATGAGGATCTACGAGAACCACAAGGATCTACAGGAACCATAAGGATCTACAGGAACCACGAGGATCTACGAGAACCATGAGAATCTAAAGGAACCACGAGGATCTACAAGAACCACAAGGATCTACAGGAACCACAAGGATCTACAAGAACCACGAGGATCTATGAGAACCACAAGGATCTACAGGAACCACAAGGATCTACAAGAACATGAGGATCTATGAGAACCACAAGGATCTACAGGAACCACGAGGATCTACAGGAACCATGAGGATCTACGAGAACCACAAGGATCTACAGGAACCACAAGGATCTACAAGAACATGAGGATCTATGAGAACCACAAGGATCTACAGGAACCACGAGGATCTACAGGAACCATGAGGATCTACGAGAACCACAAGGATCTACAGGAACCACAAGGATCTACAAGAACATGAGGATCTATGAGAACCACAAGGATCTACAGGAACCACGAGGATCTACAGGAACCATGAGGATCTACGAGAACCACAAGGATCTACAGGAACCACAAGGATCTACAAGAACATGAGGATCTATGAGAACCACAAGGATCTACAGGAACCACGAGGATCTACAGGAACCATGAGGATCTACGAGAACCACAAGGATCTACAGGAACCACAAGGATCTACAAGAACATGAGGATCTATGAGAACCACAAGGATCTACAGGAACCACGAGGATCTACAGGAACCATGAGGATCTACGAGAACCACAAGGATCTACAGGAACCACAAGGATCTACAAGAACATGAGGATCTATGAGAACCACAAGGATCTACAGGAACCACGAGGATCTACAGGAACCATGAGGATCTACGAGAACCACAAGGATCTACAGGAACCACAAGGATCTACAAGAACATGAGGATCTACGAGAACCACAAGGATCTACGAGAACCACGAGGATCTACAGGAACCACAAGGATCTACGAGAACCACAAGGATCTACAGGAACCACAAGGATCTACAGGAACCATGAGGATCTACGAGAACCACAAGGATCTACAGGAACCATGAGGATCTACAGGAACCACGAGGATCTACGAGAACCATGAGAATCTAAAGGAACCACGAGGATCTACGAGAACCACAAGGATCTACAGGAACCACAAGGATCTACAGGAACCATGAGGATCTACGAGAACCACAAGGATCTACAGGAACCATGAGGATCTACAGGAACCACGAGGATCTACGAGAACCATGAGAATCTAAAGGAACCACGAGGATCTACAAGAACCACAAGGATCTACAGGAACCACAAGGATCTACAAGAACCACGAGGATCTATGAGAACCACAAGGATCTACAAGAACCACGAGGATCTATGAGAACCACAAGGATCTACAAGAACCACGAGGATCTATGAGAACCCCAAGGATCTACAAGAACCACAAGTATCTATGAGAACCACGAGGATCTACAAGAACCTTCAGGTTTGAGAAGAACCAGGTTCCAAGTGTGTTCCTACAGAGATCTGACTGCAGCAGGTTAGAGTTATTAAAAGGTGTGTTTGTTTTACGCACTCTGGGCATCCCTGTAGTCCGGCGCGTCCTCAGGCAGGCGGTGCAGATAATCTTTGAGCAGCAGCTCGTAGCGAGGAATCCTCTGAACCGGCTCCAACATGTGGTGCTGCAGGGTCAGGTTCCTACAGCGCTCCTCCCTCTGCACAGAGACCACAACAACACATGAACACACAGAAGAACCGGTGGACCACACAGCAACACCTGAAGCATCAGGGAACCTGGACCTGGATCTCCTGGATAATGGTCTTGAACTGAGCTGATCTCTCCATCCAGGTGTTCACCAGCTCCATGGCTCTGTCGAAGTTCTTCACATACTCCCCGTACATCTTCAGGAATGGAGCCAGCTTCTGTAGGATGTCCCCAATCCGTGGGTTCGAGTCCCTGCAGACAAAAAAGGGAAGAAGTCAACGCATGTCCAGAGGAGAACCAGGAGGAGAGCCAGGAGGAGAACCAGGAGGAGAACCAGGAGGAGAACCAGGAGGAGAACCAGCAGAGAAGAAGAAGTAGAGAAGCGTGCTGACCACTCGTCCATGCGTTTCTGCAGCGCCGGCAGCAGGAACTGTTGGTGGAAGCAGTAGATGGAGCAGATGTTGGAGAAGACTCCTTGGACCACGTCACAGGGGAAGGAGGATCGAGTCCGGGCCTCCTCCAGGAGCCGGGCACAAAACACCTGCAGGAGAAGAAAGTAAGTCCAGGCCTCAGTCCAGCAGTGTCTCCATGGAAATAGCATTGGTCAGCTGAGGTTCTCTGTGATTGGCTAGTTGCTCATGACTCACCTGGTCCAGGAGGTGGAGCTTGGAGACGTAGGCGGTCTCTGTGTGCAGCAACTCGTTGGCGATGTTGTAGACTCTCTGCTGGACAGACAGCTGGATGGAGACAAAGAGACAAATGTGATGTGGACCTGATCATGTGACCTCAGCATGTGACCTGACCAATGACCTCTCACCTCAGCAGAGTCCTGTCTGTCTGTCTTCGGTGGCGGCAGCACCAGCGTTAGCTCAGCCTCCTCCTCGTCGAGATCACTGTCCCCCTCCTCAGAGAACTCCCTCCTCCTCCTCCTGGCTCCACCCCCCTCCTCCCCCTCCCCCCCGTACGACGACGAGCTGGAAAGGCGAGGGAGGAGGGCGGGGCTGCAGGGGTAAGCCACGCCCCCGTCATCCACGCCAGCGAAGCAGAGCTCCTCACTGTGCGACGGCGAGCTGATGCTGTCGATGCCGCTGTCTCGATTGGCCAGCTTACCGTCCGTCTGCGAGGAGGGGAGGGACAGCCGCTCAGAGGGGAGTTCTGATTGGTCGAGGGGTGGCGGCAGCTGCTGCTGTTGCTCTCTCATCTCCACAGCAACCACGTCGTCCTCCAGGTGTTTCTCTGAGGCGCTGTAACCCGATTCCATGGAGAGACGCTTCTCATGGAGGTCGTCACGACACGCCGCCGCCAGCTCTTCATCTTCATCATCATCGTCATCATCATCGTGGTCGTCATGGTCACCATGGTCGTCATGGTCGTCGTCTCCCTCCTCTCCCTCACCCCCTGGTGTGATGTCATCATGACCTTTGAGCTCAGAGGGCGGCTGCTCAGAGGGCGGAGGAGGGGATGATGGTGGTGATGAAGGCCGGGAGGAGGCCGAGTCAAGGAGGCGGGAACACAGAGCGCCCCCGGTGATGTCAGGAACCACGATGATCTGCTCGCTGCGACAAACACAAACGACACGTCAGCCAATCATGTAACTACTGACATCACAGCTGCTCCGACCAATCACAACTCACCGCTCGAACTTCTCGATGAGCGACAGGACGCAGGTCGGGGAGGCAGTGCCATCGGCACGGGTGGGTGGAGTCCGACCCCCCCGCGGGTCTGCCGGGAGGGGCCTGCAGGGTGGCGGAGGGGGGAGGGGCTTCTCTGGAACCCGGGGGCGTGGCCTTGACACCCCCGCCTGCTGCTGGAGGTGGGGGGGCTTTGGGGGAACTGTAGTGGGCAGAGTCATGAGCTTGTTAATGTCTTAATTAATCACATTAATCATGTAAATGAGTGGCGGCGCTCACCCTGAGGCTTCGGCCCGGGCAGTGGCGGCCGGCTCTTGCTCGGTGGTGTTACCGTTGGCCCTGTGTCGTTAACGAGCAGCAGCCCATTAGCAGAGCTGCGGAGCTCTGTTAGGGAGGCGGGGCCTGAGGGGGAGGAGCTGGGCCCCGGGTCGGAGCTCGACTGTTGGGGAGCGTCGGCCTCCAGTGCCCCCTGGTGGCTGCACGGTGAGCAGGGCGGCTCCAGAGAGAGGCTCTTAGTCAGACAGCTGGGGGAGGAGGGGGCACCTGTGGGGCGCACACACACACACACACACACACACACACACACACACACACACACACACACACACACACATGAGCTCTCTGGTCTCCACATGTTGTGTATGTGGTCTATCATGGCTGCAGCTCATTGGCTGAATCCTGATGCTTGCTGACAGCTGATTGGCTGATTAAAAAGATTCAAACTGAACTTTGCCACGGGAGGAAACATGAACCAGTGACTGACTTCATCATAACACGAGAGAGGATCTGACCTCAGACCTGTCTGTCTGTCTGTGACCTGTCTGTCTGGCTAGCTCATTAATTATTCATGATTCATCGTCAATACTTCAGGAACATCTGTTATGGATAAACATATTGACTCCGCCTCCTCCAGTGTCACATATTCGGCGAGGTCTCTTGTGATTGGCTGGTAATGCTCAGACAGGGGGCATTATGGGTGCAGCAGTGAACACAGACAGGTGAGCAGTCATACATGTTCAGGTGAGGCTAGGCTAAGCCGGCATCTTCGTTAAGCCTCGTTATGTCTTTGTTGTGTATGTGGTCACTGTAGAGAGCAACTCCATGTTTGGAGTTTTGAGCAGAAACAGGATGTGATGTCACGCTCGAGGTGGGAGCTGCTAACTCCAACCAGACGAGATGGGAGGTCATGGGAAACCATCAACAGGCTAATGTACAGCAGATGTGTGTGTGTGTGTGTGTGTGTGTGTGTGTAGTCTATTTTTAAAGGTCTATTAATATCAGAGGTCTGAGCCGTCTGTGGATTCAGTGTTGGGTCTGTTGGTTCTGTTGGGTCGGTTCTGTAACTCAGACTGTTTCTGGTCTTTATGCTAAGCTAAACTAAGCTAAACTTATCCTGGACACAGTGACATCATAGTCTGGAGAAGTCAGATGTTGGGTTGAAGTCTGGTTCTATGAGGTTCTGAACCGTAGTCATTGTTTATATCGATCTATGCTCTGCAGACTTCAGAATGTTACCTCACAGAACAGACAGTTAAGTTGGACCTTTAGAAGGTTTGAGTGGACATTTAGAAGGTTCTGGTGAACCTCAAGGATGTTCTAGTAGACCTTCAGAAGGTTCAAGTGGACCTTTAGGGGGTATCAGTGGACCTTTAGGAGGCCCTTGTGGTCACTGAAGAGGTTCCAGTGGACCTTAAGTAGGTTCTAGTGGACCTTTAGAAGGTTCTAGTAGACCTCTAGGAGGTTCCTGTAGACCTTTAGAAGGTTCTAGTGGACATTTAGGAGGTTCTAGTAGACCTTAAGGAGGTTCTAGTGGACCTTTAGGGGGTATCAGTGGACCTTTAGGAGGCCCTTGTGGTCACTAAAGAGGTTCCAGTGGGCCTTTAGGAGCTTCTATTGGATCCATAAGAGGTTTTCAAGTTCACTTTGTGAGGTTCTATTTTTTTTTTTTTTTTTTTTTTTGATGAGAGTCTGGGGGGTCATTGGGGGATGGTACCGAAGGTACTGAAGGCTCGGACTGATGTCGACTGATGGACAGCTTCATGCCGTTTCTTCTTAGAGCACTGAACAAATCCAAACAAGAACCAAACACTGAGGAGGACGTCGGCCTCAGAGCACCCCGAGTGGTGAATCAGAACAGGTTAAATAAAGTCCTGATCTTTTTAATGTAGATCCAATAGAACAGAACCAGAAATATACAGTATTACCTTTTCATCATTTTATTTTGAAAAACTATGAACATCTGAACAAATGAACGTTTAATTAGTGTGCTACGGATTAAGGAGGTTCTAGTGGACCTTAAGTAGGTTCTACTGGACCTTTAGGAGGTTTCTGTAGATCTTTAGAAGGTTCTAGTGGACCTTAAGTAGGTTCTAGTGGACCTTTAGAAGGTTCTACTGGACCTTTAGGAGGTTTCTGTAGATCTTTAGAAGGTTCTAGTGGACATTTAGGAGGTTCTAGTGGACCTTTAGGAGGTTTTAGTGGCCCTTAAGGAGGTTCCTGTAGACCTTTAGAAGGTTCTAGTGGACATTTAGGAGGTTCTACTGGACCTTTAGGAGGTTTCTGTAGATATTTAGGAGGTTCTAGTGGACCTTAAGGAGGTTCTAGAGGACCTTTAGGAGGTTTTAGTGGACCTTAAGGAGATTCTAGTGGGCCTTTAGGAGGTTCTTGTAGATCTTTAGAGGGTTCTAGTGGGCCTTTAGGAGGCCCTTGTGGTTCTTTAGTTCTTTAGTAATCAGGAGGTTCTACATGTACTTTAGGAGGTTCTGGAAAGATGAGCAGAATCCATAAGAACTCGGCTTGGGAACCGCAGGGTGGCCGGTTAAAGTCCAGAACGGACCACAACATGAGGGGCGGAGAGGAGCTGGTTCACGAGGTTCCACATTATCTTTTCTCTGAAAATCTATTCTCTGAGGAGGTTCTGGAGATCCATAAAAGGTTCTAGTGGTCCTAACAAGGAGGTGGTTCCAGGGTCCAGACAAAGGTTTAGGAGGCCCATTATGTCTTTGAAGTTCTAGTCTAGGTCTGGTTATCAGGTTCTGTTGGGTGGTTCCAGTCGGTCTTAAGGATCTCTGATACCGTCAGAGCTCGAGATGATCCGGATGACGGGTGGGGAACACAACCAACACCAGAACGCCAGTGTGTGTGCGTGTGTGTGTGTGTGTGTGTGTGTGTGTGTGTGTGTGCGCGCACGGAGGGGGTGTGTCAGTCTGTCTACAGAATACAGAATCCACATCATCCAATCAGGATCCACGATCCAGATCAGGACTCAATCAATACAACGACCACGCGCGCACATACACACAAATGCTCGCACGCGCGCACGGGACACTTGGTTCTGGATCCTGGACTCTGGGTTCTGGGTCGTGTCGGGTCTGGGTGTCAGACAGAGAATCGATTAGCTGATCGGATCAATAATCATCGGTCACGTGCCTGCAGAGCCACATCTGGCAGACGCAGTCTCGTGCAGACTACCCTACATTCACTGCGGCGAGATGTCGGTCAGTGTGTGCGCGTGCACGTCAGCCTGTGCGCGCGCCCCATCAGGATGAACCTGTTTTCATCAAACATCAAACGATGAGGAGGCTGCAGATGTGCGCGCGCCTGTGTGCGTGTGCGGCAGGTGCAGATGCGGGACTCACCTCTGCTCAGGCTGCTTCTGTCCATGTACACCGCGCAGCACAGCACAAAGCCGGTCATTAAAGAGAGTGTTGGTGCGGGGAGAGAGCGGCTCTCCCGGTCCACAGCACGGAGAAGAAACCGGGTCAGCACACACACACACACACACACACACACGACCGGACCGGACCGGACCGGACCGGAGCCCAGCGCAGCAGCTTCAGACCTGCAGACACACCGACAGGCTGCAGCTTCACCGCCGATAAGTAGGTTAGATCCGCTCGGTTTGGTTCAGAGGGCTGCCCGGTGTGTAAGCGGCGGGCGGCGGCAGAGAGCGAGGAGAGGAGGAGAGGAGGGGGGAGGAGGAGAGGAGGAGGAGGGGGGGAGAGAGAGGACTCACCAACTGTCTCTCTCTCTCCTCCATGTTGGTTTCCATGACAACAGATTCAGAGAGCGAGCGAGAGATGTGATCACATGACCTTCATCACATGTAACATACATGTACACATCAAACATGTAAACAAGTGACATGCTAAGCTAAGCTAAGCTCCTCTCAGACTCTGATGCTGAAATGATTCATGTTCATTTTTAATATCACAACACTCCAAACATCCCCATAGTATCATCACGTATCCTCTTCCTGTTCTCCTCTGCCATCATGGAGGCTGCTGAGCCCATCACCCAGCTCCGGTTCTGGCACGACACGGCTCCGCTCCCCATCAGCATTCCCCCCGGCCTGTAAACCGCCTCTTCTTCTTCTTCTTCTTCTTCTTCTTCTTCTTCTCCTTCTTCTTCTTCTTCTTCTTCTCCTTCTTCTTCCTCGCCTCGTTCTTGTCAGCAGGTTACTTCACTGTCCATCATAAACTCTGTAAATCACAGAGAGTTGAGGCGGAGCAGCCAGAGGACATCAGATCCAGTTTCAGCAGAATCAGTGAAATAGTTGGTGCTGTGTGACTTAGTGCCGTGAAGTTGTTCAACATGAGATTTCATGAATGAGACCTTGCAGCAAAACAAGCACTCCTCATTAGAAGACACCCCCCCCCCCCCCCCCCCCTGCTGGGGCACGACATGATGAACAAAAACAATGATCCTGAGCGCAGGGTGATCAAAACTAACTCACCCCCAGGTCTTAAGTATCTAAGCTTGAATCAAATGCACCCACACCAGAAAACAAACACTACTGCAGAAGAAGAAAACGCCAAATTAAATGCACTGAACTGTCAGTTAAACTCCACCTAGCTCTCTTTCTGAGGCTGAAAAACAAACGCACCCAAACACTTCAACACATCTGGGTGAAGGTAAAACAAACACATCCTGTTATAATCTGAGAGGGGTGGAGATAAAACCACAGGCTGACCTCTGACCTCACTCACACACACACACACACACACACACACACACACACACACACACTCCCCTCCCCCACATCAACAGTGAGCGATCCACTGACCCACAAGCCTGCTGTCCATCCCCCTTGAGAAAGAGAGAGTGTGTGTGTCCACATGTGTACACAGATCAGCTGTTCATCAGGATGTTACAGTTTCATATTGCTGACAAATGTTTTATCTATATTTGTGAGACAGCAACATGCAATGTGTGACACCGGCTGGAAAAACAAACAGCGGTGCTGTGATGAATTAGCTCAGTTTGCCAGTCTGGACTGTGGACAGAGCTGGAGAATAACCTGGACACCTCCAGGACACTGAGCGCCTCAGTTAAAACAACAGTCGAAACTCTAGAAACAACAGTCGAAAAAACAGTAGAAACTCTAGAAACAACAGTAGAAACTCTAGAAACAACAGTAGAAACTCTAGAAACGACAATCGAAACAACAGTAGAAACTCTAAGAACATCAGTCAAACTCAGTTCAAACGATAGAAACATCAGTAGACGACAGTAGAAACAACAGATGAATCAGTAAAAACGTCAGTAGAAACATGAATAGCTCTCACTGTTCAGTATGGGTGTCTCAGTGTGACGGTGGGCGGGCTCTGCAGCAGTTTATTCACAGTAACACACTTTGTCTATTTTTAACCGTCAGCTCTTCATTCATATCTGCTGCTGCTGCACTGCATGCTGGGAGGACACTCACTAAATCATGCCATAAACCACGTGTCATTTTTCACGGCTGACCAGACGCATCATGTCATTTGATTACAGCTGTTGAAACTTAACACGTTCATGTTGGTGTTTATGTTGGTGTTCATGTTGGTGTTTATGTTGGTGTTTATGTTGGTGTTTATGTTGGTGTTCATGTTGGTGTTTATGTTGGTGTTTATGTTGGTGTTCATGTTAGTGATGTTCATGTTGGTGGTGTCCATGTTAGTGATGTTCATGTTAGTGATGTACATGTTGGTGGTGTCCATGTTAGTGATGTTCATGTTGGTGATGTCCATGTTGGTGATGTTTATGTTGGTGGTGTCCATATTGATGTTTATGTTGGTGGTGTCCATGTTAGTGATGTTCATGTTGGTGGTGTCCATGTTAGTGATGTCCATGTTAGTGATGTTCATGTTGGTGGTGTCCATGTTGGTGATGTTCATGTTGGTGGTGTCCATGTTGGTGTCCATGTTGGTGGTGTTCATGTTGGTGGTGTTCATGTTGGTGGTGTCCATGTTGGTGGTGTCCATGTTGGTGGTGTCCATGTTGGTGATGTTCATGTTAGTGATGTTCATGTTGGTGGTGTTCATGTTGGTGATGTTCATGTTGGTGGTGTTCATGTTGGTGATGTTCATGTTGGTGGTGTCCATGTTGGTGGTGTTCATGTTAGTGATGTTCATGTTGGTGATGTCCATATTGATGTTCATGTTGGTGGTGTCCATGTTGGTGATGTTCATGTTGGTGGTGTCCATATTGATGTTCATGTTGGTGGTGTTCATGTTGGTGGTGTCCATGTTGGTGATTTTCATGTTGGTGGTGTCCATGTTGGTGATGTCCATGTTGGTGATGTTCATGTTGGTGGTGTCCATGTTAGTGATGGTCGGGCAGGACAAAGACCCCAGAAGACAGAATTCAACATTACTCCCTCAGAAGCTGCAGTGACTCACCTGTCCTGCAGGTGGCTCTGCTGTGAAGTGTTGAGGTGGTACTCAGGTGATAGGAGAACCTCATGGTGTTGAACTGACTGGAGAAGGAGGGAGAAGGAGGAGGAGGGGGGCTGAACCCGAGCAGGGCGCTGCGAGGTCGGTTCAGCTGCATCCCGACACCTGCACAGGTACGTGTGTCACTTCCTCTTCATGTTTCTGAGCGTCACAGACAAGAAACAAAACTCTTATTTTGAAGGTTTGTGCGTGAAATAAGTCACTTCCTGTTTATAGAGAGTTCACGAGCGGGTCAGAACCCGTCCAGTCGGCGCCTTCACCCCCCCCCCCCCTCCTCTCTCTCCCTCCCATCATGCATCTCTCTCTGTCCTCTTCATCTCCGGGTCCAGCTGAGTCCAGTTCATGTGATCATTGATCGATAAAATCCAGATCAGCTGCTGCTGCCGCTCAACGGCTCTGCTGCTGTTCACACTGATCCCACATCAGACCAGGAACCAGGACTGGATCCAGACCCGACAGGCCAGAATGTGCAGACTCAGCTGCAGCTCAGAGGAGGCTTCAACTTCAGTTCTCATGAGTTCTTCTCCTCCTCAGACTTTTCTTCTCTCAGTCCAGACAGACAGACAGACAGACAGGCGGTTGGTCGTCTCTCTCTCAGCAGCTTCAGGCTTTTGTGTGAAAATCTGATCTGAGCTGCAGACCAACACCACAACTCCTCCTCCTCCACCCAGACATCTGATCCCAGACTAGCTGCCCTCCTCCTCCTCCTCCTCCTCTTCCTTTCCTCCTCTCCTCCCCCTTCTTTCCTCCTCATCTGTTTCTCATTTTCTCTTTAGTTTTTTTCCAGCTGAAATTTGAACAGAAAGAAACTTTCCTCTTTTCTGTCAGCGCTCATGTCGTCCAGCAGAGGGCACAGTCGTCCTCGACTCTCATTAATTATTATTAAATCATCCACCCAATCAGCTGAGACCTCTCTTGGTCAGGGTCACGATGTGTGGAGCCGCAAAGTCATCACAGCTGACTTTGGGCAAGAGCGGACCAATGAAAGAGTCAGGCTTTTATTTTGAAAAGGACATTTTTATTGATTTAAGAACACAAAACATTTATTTATGAAAACTGTGTGTGTGTGTGTTTAAAATAAAAACAAACAGGAAGTGTCGTCTCAGTGAGTCTCTGATCTTCTGCTCCTCAGACTGTATCGGGGCTGACCAATCAGAAGAGACATGATGGACACACACACACACACACACACACACACACACACACACACACGTCAGAGGTCAAGCAGGTTGAATATTTTTGTTCAATTTTGACGTCTTTAAACATACTATGAAAAAAAACAATCACTTTTTCACGATGTCACTTCGGTATGTGCTGTGTGCTGCAATATGATAAACTGAACCTGAATCACATCATTTGAATTTGTGTTGTTCAATTTGAATCATTGCTTTGAAAAACTGGATTGTAATTTGAAATTGAATTTATTAGTTTGGAACTGAACATTCAGTGACATTTTCTGTGACAAACATCCGGATACACAGGACGTCTCTTCGGCCAATCAACACGTGTGTGTGTGTGTGTGTGTGTGTGTGTGTACTGCTGCCGTTATGGGCATTTTTTATTTATAAAACAGTAAAACATTGTATTTGACTCGCTGGCAGTAGCATTTCCATTATGTGATTTCTGCATTTATTTGCAACGTTTTCTTAAATAACGAGTTATAATAACTAATAACTCAGCTGCTGCCGCTGACATGCCACGGTAACTCCTGCTGCTTTGAGCGTAACTGAATAACAGATTTTCTCAAACATATTCAATGGTAGAAAGCCCTTAGTGCAGGATTTTAAATAGACTAGCAGGCTTTGTAAACACATTTTCACATCACCAACTACAAGACCAACCGTGGAGCTGCTGAAGGTGACCTTGCGTTGGCAGAGGAGCTGAACGTCTTCTTTGCTCGGTTCGAGGTCACAGCAGCACAACCCTCGCTCTCGAGGAACAGAAAGTGAGGCGCACCCTGCGGGCGGTGGATCCAAGGAAGGCGGCTGGTCCGGATAGCGTCCCAGGATGGGTGCTGAGGGAGTGTGCAGACCAGCTGGCTGGAGTCTTCACGAGGATCTTTAACCAATCCCTGGCTGAAGTCCTCCACCATAGTCCCCCTGCCCAAAAAGCCACACATCACCAGCCTCAACGACTACAGACCAGTGGCACTCACTCCAGTGGTCATGAAGTGCTTTGAGAAACTGGTTCGCAGTCACATCACAACAGCCCTGCCCCCCAGCCATGACTCCAACCAGTTTGCCTACAGAGCGAACAGATCCACGGGAGACGCAGTGGCAACAGCCCTCCATGCTGCACTTTCACACCTGGAGCAGCAGGGGAGCTATGTGCGGATGCTCTTCGTGGACTACAGCTCGGCATTCAACACCATCCTGCCACACAAGCTGGCGGTCAAGCTGAGGGACCTCGGGCTCCCTGAGGCCACATGCAGGTGGATCAGCAGCTTTCTCTCTGGACGCAGACAGAGAGTCAGAGTGGGTCACCATACATCCACGGCACCCCCCAGGGCTGCTTTACTCCCTCTACACACATGATTGCACCCCTGTCCATCACAGCAACACCATTGTGAAGTTTGCAGACGACACCACAGTGGTGGGGCTCATCTCCGGGGGGGATGAGTCCGCCTATAGAGAAGAGGTGGAGCGGCTGTTGGCTTGGTGCACAGCCAACAACCTTCTTCAACACTGCAAAAACAAAAGAACTCATTATAGACTACAGGAGGAAGAAGACTGTGGTCCCACCTGCTCATCAACGGGGACAGTGTGGAGAGGGTGGCAGACTTCTGCTACCTGGGAGTCCACATACAGGACAGTCTTTCCTGGAGCGTGAACACCTCGGAGCTACTAAAGAAGGCCCAGCAGAGACTGTACTTCCTGAGAATACTCAGGAGGAATAACATCACACAAAGACTGCTGGTGTCCTTCTACCGTGCCTCCATTGAAAGCATACTCACCTGCTGCGTATGCATTTGGTACACCAGCAGTACAGTGGCTCAGGAAAAAACGCCTCCAGAGGGTCATCAACACCCTCAAAAGGACTGTCGGCTGCCCCCTCTCCAGCACTGGAAGACCTGCTCAGATCCTGCTGTCTCTAGAAGACAGCCCAGAATTCATGAGGGACCCCTTCACACCCTGGTCACCCTGTTTGTAATGCTGCCTTCAGGCAGACGATACAGAGCCGTTGGTGCAAGGACAAATAGATTCAAACACAGTTTTATCCAATGCAATAGTCACTGTGAATGCTGCCAAAAAACAATGTGCACAATGTTTTAATGTTTTATGTAATGGGTGTATGCTCCTTTTAGCATATTTAGTATTTATTTTGATTTTAGCATATGTTTAATTTTATTTATTTTAGTACATTTTAATGTCTCAGGTATTTTTATTCTTATTTATTCGAGTTATTTTAACACTAGGATTTTATTTATGTTGCACTGACTGACTAGAAGCACTTTCAATCTCGTTGTACCTGTGACAATGACAATAAAGATCTATTCTATTCTATTCTATTCTATTTGGGGTCTATAGGTGTGATTGGCAGTGGCAGCTGCCCCAGACACTGGTAGCAGTTGAGACAGATGTTGAGAGATTAATTAAATTATTGCAAATTAATGTCAAGTCTAATACAACATGACGTTTATAAAATAAAAAATAAAAGCAGCAGTAGTTTGTGGCAGCTGACAATTAGGGTTAGGTTAGGGTTAGGGTTAGGGTTTTGTTTTTTAAACCCCCCCCACCCCCCGAGGCGAACATTTTCTCGTGCGCCCTAACGGCCGCCCGTGCGCCCCTGGATGCGTGCGCCCCCATCGGTCTGTCCGACGCCCCCCTCTGCCTTGTCAACACCCCGCTCCCGGGGCGCCCGCTCCGCTAACTTAATGAGCGGTATCGAAAATTACAGTTTTTTTGCTTTTTCGGGCGTTTGTGCGGCCCCCCACGGAGAATGCGCCCTGGGCGGCCGCCCACATTGCCCATAGCTAGGACCGGCCCTGCACACACACACACACACACACACTGATTGGCCGAGGAGGCGTCCTGTGTATCCGGATGTTTGTCACTAAGAAGTGAATGTTCAGTTCCAAACTAATAAATTCAATTTCAAATCACAATTCAGATTTTCAGTGCAGTGATTCAAATTGAACAACACAAATTCAAACGATGTGATTCAGGTTCAGTTTTTGGTGGAAGAGCAGCAGCTCATCTGCATTAAAGGAGACAGACACGAGAAGCGACCGCCTGAACACAGAGCACAGAGGACTTCAACGTTCATTCAGTCTGGGACTGTCTGATCAGACGTACCTGTCTGTCCTCCACCAGGACGCTGTAGACCAGAGGAGAGGGGGACGAGGTGAGACGGGAGGACGAGCGACGAGGACGCGTGGCTGGACTCACTGATGCATTGTGGGTTGTCTGACACTGCACTGATGCATTGTGGGTTGTCTGACACTGCACTGATGCATTGTGGGTCATCTGTGGCTGCAGTGTGATGTCACAGCTGATCACTGTACTGCTGAGAATACTGTCAGTACTCCAACCTGCAGTACAAATACACAGAGACACTGCATGACCTGTCTGTGGACAGGCAGGTGAGACATGTATGGGCTGACGTGTGAGAGGTGAGACAGATGCAGGACGACGTGTGAGAGGTGAGACAGGTACCAAGACACTCTTCTTCTCTTCGTTTCGTCTCTTCTCGTCGCCGTCTCACATTTGCAGGACGATCCTCTGACTCCACCTGTCGCTCTGCTAAACGCTCTGCAGACAGACAGGTCGGTCAGACAGACAGACACATACACACAGACAGACAGGTCAGACACACAGACAGGTCAGACAGACACACAGACAGACCTGTGCGCTGCAGCGCCTCCTGCAGGTTCTTCTGGGTCTCTCTGAGCTGCTGCAGAACCTGTAGACTCTGCTGGACCGGGTCTCTGTACTGAACACACACACACACCAGAACACACACTGCAACACACACCATGAACCGCCGCAGTGCACTCACATACACACTGAGCAGCTCCTGCACACAAACAGCACACAAACATGTCACAACAAAGACTACAAAGACTACAAAGACCACAGTCCCCTCTCTGTGATGGTACTGACCATGTGTTTGTGTTCAGGATGATCAGAGTTCATCACAAACTCGTAGATTTTTTTCTCCAGGTAGAAATTTAAACACACCAAACTCAACAACACCAACCTGCACACACACACACACACACACACACACACACACACACACACACACACACACACACACACACACACACACACAAATCAATCAATTGAGCACAGAAATAAATGATTATTGGGTTAGTGCCTGTCTGTGGTGGGAGGAGTTACCTGGCTCTGGAGGAGCGTTGGGTGGAGGTGATGAGGAAGGCGGTGCACAGAGCAGCAGCGTTGTAGCAGCAGGAGCTCAGACTGTGAGTTTCCATCAGCAGGAAACTCTGAAGAAAAGAAACTCTGTTAAAAAGCTCAGACAGCGCCACCTGCTGCTCCCTGGAGACACTGCTGAGCTCTGAGAACACCGACCGCAGACCTGCCAGGTGGACAGACAGACAGACAGGTTCAGTAAATAACCTGTCCGTAACGCCCTGCGCCAGATCTCTCAGGTGTTTGTAGGTGTGTTGTGTTTGGTCAGGTGTGCAGCAGCTGTTACCATGGTGATATGTGATGTTTACCCTGGGTGGAGTCTCTCAGGGTGACTCTCAGCTCCTCTCCGTTGTTCAGTATCTCCTGTTGCGCCTGTAAGGCAGCATTCTGGGCATCAATAAGGTCCTCAGCCATCTGTCTGGTGGACTGAAGCTGCTCAGCTACACCTGCCGAACTCTCCGTCAACCTGTAGTCATATGACCACTGTGAGGCCCTATACCAACACCTGTACATGTGTTACCTGTGCGTATGTTACCTGTACATGTGTTACCTGTGCGTATGTTACCTGTGCGTATGTTACCTGTACATGTGTTACCTGTGCGTATGTTACCTGTACATGTGTTACCTGTGCGTATGTTACCTGTGCGCATGTTACCTGTGTGCATGTTACCTGTGCGTATGTTACCTGTACATGTGTTACCTGTGCGTATGTTACCTGTGCGTATGTTACCTGTACATGGTGCTCTCAGCTCGGCTCTGCCAGGCTTCAGACTGCAGGAAGTGACACATTGAGTGGGTGTGGGTGAAGAACTCAGTGTAGGTGTTAAAGCCCACAGCGTCCATCGCACCTGTACACCTGCTGACCTCTGACTCCTCAGGACATGATGGTAACTCCCGACCTGAGCTAACAGAGCGAGAGGGAGTTTACCTAAAGTACAGGTGAGTCCCGGACGGCCCCTCATACACAGGAAATATGTTCAGATGTTGTTGTTTGATTGTCAAAAGGTTTTTAAAGAGCCCTTCCAGAGGAGCTCGGCTGTCAGACGATCACACCTGGAAAAATCTGATTTTAGAAACAACGTAAACAAAAGAGAGGCGGCAGAGTGGTCGACTCACAGGAAGTGACATCAGTAAAACTCTTTTTTTAAAGTTCCTGAAATTAATGTTAAAATTTGTCTGTGATGACATCATCATGACATCATCATTCATCAGAACAAACAGGTTCAACATTCATAACACAAACCCACCTGATCATTTCATGTGTTTAGGTGTTCAGAAAATGTGCATAAATTAAATTAATTAATTAAAATACTTTGTAACAGTACTTTGAGCAGTACATCTTCCTGAGCCCTCTGACTGCAGCTGGTTGCCTACAGAGCTGCTGGTCTTTTCAGGTTTTACCTGCTCAGGTGACACAAGGTGAATCTCAGCGCGATCTGGCTCTGGCTCTCTGACGTCAGGTCCCTGCAGCGCGTGTCCAGGTGCTCCAGAGCTCGCGCCCAACACTCTCCGTACCGAGGCTGGGCGGCCAGGCTGCGCACGCGCCGCAGCTCCATCCTACCGCGCTCTGGGTCTGGACCGGAGCCGGACGAGAGTCCGGGACGGGCGGACAGTCCGAACAAGTCCGAGCCGCTCAGCAGCAGCAGAACCGGGACCACCTGAGCTACCATCTTCACCTGTCTGCAGCTCAGCCAATCAGAGAGGCGGATTTTCACCTGGTCAGAGGTCACAGCGACGTCACCGAGACGTCACTTTGTGATTTAAATAATTTTTGAAATATTTGAATAAAATGTTTAAATTATTTCAGAAAATAAAAATCTGATGACACGAAATTAAAACGGTGACGTCACTTCCTGTTAAACAGTTAAACAGTTTGAGAAGAACCAACAGGTGTCAGCAAAGAATCATGGGATGTGTAGTCCTGTAATGATCAACCAGCCTCAATGACACAGACAGGTGTGTTCACATTAAAGTTTGAACCAGAACCAGAACAAAGTTTGGACAAAGTTTGTTCTTGTCTCCATGACGTCCATGTTTGTAGTCCTCTGCATGCTCCCAGCTGATCTGAAGCTGGTTATGCAGGTGGAGGGTGGGTGGAGCTGTAGAGGCTCAGTCTGGGGTAAACGGTACTTGTTTGTAGTCCAGTTGCTCCAGACTGAACCTACTCTTGGTCCTCTGGTTCTGGTTCTGATGTGTTGATGTGTGACAGCTTGAATCAGTGAGACCACCACAGATCAGGGGACAACAAACGCTTTTAGTTAGAAAGAAAAATAAGAAAACAGGTAAAAACTAGTTTGTCTACAGCGACAGTGTATTGGAGTTTCACTGAATTCCAACCAGAGTAAAAGCAGAATATTCATCCTCATATTAGCAACTATGAAGTCACCACACACATCACTACTAAGTCTAGAAACACAACATGGCTTGGCTGACATGGTGGCTTCTGGCAAGACGCACAATATTATAGGCACTAAACTCTGGAACATGCAATATGGTGGCTGGTTACTGTAGTTTGTGCCGGTCGAGTCCTGTGGCGTGAGTCCGTTCACAGAGGGACGTTTGATTTCTGCAGCTGCATGAGAGACAGCATGCTAACGGGTTCACTGCTCTGGGCAGACTGGGTGGCAGGCGGAGCGCCAGGTACGCAGAGGCGGTGCCGATCCAACATCACCTGTGTGAGGTCACGATGACGCAACAGGTGAGAGGACTCTGAAGAAGGAGGCACAGGACGAACACATTCAGGTCGACGGGGAGAAGCTCAACTGTCCAACATTTTTGTAAAGTGCCGGAGCTTTGCCCGAAGATCATGTGATCACTAAGGTGCTAAGATTTTACTGCCGTCAGATGGATGGAGAGTGCCAACGTTCAAACGGCGTCCTGAAGTCCAGACCTGAGAGCTCAGATCCAGGAGAACCAAACTGGACCAAGTGTTCGGAAGTATCGGACAAGAGATGACACACAGGGAGACAACTACGACTCCCAGGGTGCATTTCACTCATGTTACAACGTTCTGGGTCAGTTTTGGATGAATTCAGTAACCATGGCGACATGTCTGGATGTGTTCCTGTTCTGATAACATACATGATGTGTTTACACTCTCATGTCTGCTGAAGGTTCTCAGAGTCAACTTGACTGAAGATGTTTCTCCTCATCATGAGGCTCCTTCAGGTGGAGGTCAAAGACCTCCTGATGAGGACAAGCGTCTTCATCAAACTAACCAGTCCAGTCGATAACGAGAATCTTCAGAGGACTCTGATGTGGACAAGACAGACATCTGAACATTTATTCAGTCCGCACGATTCTGTTTCTGCCACCAGGTGGAGCTGCTGAGCTACCTGAGCTGGATCTGAACTAAAAGCAGAAGAAGACTCAGAGCAAACCGAAACACCCTCAGAGGATACACCCTCAGAGGAAACACCGTCAGAGGATACACCCTCAGAGGAAACACCCTCAGAGGAAACAGCCTCAGAGGAAACGCCCTCAGAGGATACACCCTCAGAGGATACGCCCTCAGAGGAAACACCCTCAGAGGAAACAGCCTCAGAGGACACACCCTCAGAGGAAACACCCTCAGAGGATACACCCTCAGAGGACACACCCTCAGAGGAAACACCCTCAGAGGATACACCCTCAGAGGATACACCCTCAGAGCTTGTGGATGTATCAACACATTAATAAGTTGTCAGTCAGTCTTCCTGCTTCCTGCTGATGACTTTATATGACATCAGTGAAGTTAATGAAAACACTGACGAGGCACTGTGACATCATTCAGAGGGCGGGGCCATCAGGTGAGGCTTTACATTGTAAACAGTCGTCTGTGATTTCTCCTTCAAGCTCTCAGACCTGGACGTTTCACGCTCACTCCATCATTTGGCGTTGGCCCCTGGCTCGTCTGACCACGTGCAGCCGCCTTGACCTCGGTTCGTCGTCCCTTGCGAACATGGCTGACAGTGACACCTGGTGAGGCGGACCTCTGCATACCTGCCGCTCCGGTTGAAGGCCTGCAGATTCTCTGAGCGACATGCAGGCGGTTGATTGTACAAAGTGGAGGAGTGCAAACTGTTCCAGACATTCAACACAAAGACACAATAAAAAAACTTCTTCCCACTCTTTAAGACTACAAACTAAAATAAAGCTACGTGAAGTGGGTTTGGTTTGACATTAAAACGCTTCCTTTGGAAACAGAAAGACCAAAACAAACGATGAGGAAGTGGAAGAATCTCTAACCTGGAAGAACGACCGTCTGAAACGAGGAGCGCTCGACATTTGACTCGTCTGTTTGTGAGGCGGACACAAGGATCGAGAACTCCTCGAGTGGGTTCAAAGACAGAATGAGGTCTGAGCCGAGTCACACTCGGACGTCAGAGTCGCTACCTGTGAGGGCGGTCTGGAAGTGATCCCCTTCTTTGTGGGCTTCGTGTGAAGATGGGGAGGAACTAAAAGGTCTAAGAAACCAGTTGAAGGTGCAAACTGCCGGCCCACATGACCTCTGAGGCTTTCAGTCAGGGACTAGTTTCAGTAAGGGACTGTGTCTGAGTGAGAGTGCGTCGGTTAAGAGCAGGACTTTAAATAAGGGACTGTCAGTCAGCAGCACGACGATGAGTAAGGGACCGTCAGTCAATAATATCAGAGTTTAAAGCTGTATAACAGAGACAAACAAGAAACTATCAAAATACCAAATAAAAAAGAGGTTATATTCCGGAAGCAATGTTTCGTTCAGAGTAATGAGTTGTTAAGCGTTTAGTTCCAAACTACTCCCCCCCTCCCCACGGAGACTAGCGGGACACAACAGCTGCCTTTTGATTATATATACACACACACTTGTTTTTCGATTTTTTCCTTTTTGTTTGTTTTTTCTAGAAAAAGACACGATCCATCCTCAGCTGTCCCTCAGGGCCCAGGCAGTTCAGATCCAGAACTTTACAGTCTCAAGACAGAATCAGACGGAGTCGAAGCTGCAACAGTCCTACAGAGTAACATTGGTACACCTCCATGAACAGCCCTGTCACTCCTCTTACACGTGGTGCTGACTCAGTCTGTCAGTCCATGATCAGTCAGCTGTTCATCAGCCCAACCAATCAGCTGACTCTCTCGCTGACGACAGTCCGCGACTCTACGGTTTCCTCTCGGCTGGGGCAGGGGACGGCAGACTGGGGAACAATGTCTCTGAGCTCCCTGCCCTCGCCGGCTGCCTCTGGCTCTGCACGGAGCCTAGCCCTACCTTCTGCCCCAGGGACCAGACCCACCCCGGCACCGGCTACTCCTGGAGATCCAGGAGGCCTCGAGGTGCTGTTCGACCCTCTTTCACCTCCTAAACTCTCTCTGCTCTCTGATGTCAGGATCTCGGCTCTCCCCTCCGCCCGGACACCTTCAATGCTGACCTCTCGGCTCGGCAGCAGGCTCCCTCGGCCGGGCCGCGGGGTGCTCAGGTCCTGGGGTTGTTCGCTCTGGTTCTGCTGAGCAGGGACCAGGTTGGTCCTGGATATGCTGGGAGATGGTCGATGGGATGACAGGTGCTGCACGTGGGGCCTAGTGAGCTGAGGGTGGAGCTGGGACTGAGGATGTGGCTGTGTCTGTATCCGCTGAAAGTGTGGTTGTGCTTGGGACTGGGTCTGGGACTGGGCCTGGGGCGGTCTGGGCTGGGACACAGATTGTCTGGGTTGTTGTCTGTATTGAGACTGGTGTTGTTGTTGCTGCAATGGGTGCCTCGACTGCTGAAGGAGCTGCGCCTGATGTCGGGGTTGCATGTGAGGTTGAGGCTGGGCCGTGGTTCTGGACTGTTGAGGCTGTGTCTGGGCTGTGGTTCTGGACTGTTGAGGCTGCGTCTGGGCTGTGGTTCTGGACTGTTGAGGCTGCGTCTGGGCCGTGGTTCTGGACTGTTGAGGCTGCGTCTGAGCCGTAGTTCTGGACTGAGTTTGAAGCTGAGTTTGGGAAGGGGTTCTAGGCTGGGTTTGAGACTGCATTTGGACAGGTGTTCTGGGCTGCAGTTGGGCTGGGATTCTGGACTGGGACTGAGTCTGAAGTTGGGCTGGGGACCTGGTTTGAGGTTGAGGCTGCAGTGACTGCCGGGTCTGAGACTGTTGTTTGGTCGGGGTTTGGGGTTGAGACGGGTGCCTGGGTTGGGTCTGAGGTTGGAGTGCTGTGGGGGACTGAGCCTGTGGATGTGGATGTCTTGTTTGGGATGGATGGATGTGCAGGGTGGAGGGGGACTGAGGAGGGTGGGGCTGTGGTGGAGCATGCTGTACCTGGAGCTGGGTCCGGTGCTGGGCGGGGGAAAGGACAGGCTGTGACTGGGTTTTTTGCAGGGAGGCCTGGGGCTGACTGTGGGACTGGGATGGGGGCTGTTGGGGCCGTGGTTGGGGCAGGACGTGTCTGGTAGGAGAGGGCTGGGCTGCTGGGTACCGAGGCTCGGTCTGGGTCTTGGGATGCTGCTGGGACCGGGGTGGAGGCTGTTGGCGTGGCTGAGGGGCAGGATGACGAGGTTCAGGCAGGGACTGAGTGGCAGACTTGGACTGTGGTCTGGGAGGGGCTTGCTGGGAGTCCTGGGTGGTGACCTGAGGCGCAGCCTGGGGCTCGACTTCAGGCTTAGACTGGGTGGAGGGTGCTGGGTGTCCAGAGGCTGGAGGAGGTGGTGGAGCAGGAGGCGGAGGCTGATCCAACGTGGAGGCAGAGGAATGTTGGTGGCGATGATGATGGTGGTGGTGGTGGTGATGATGGTGGTGTTTGTGAGGCGGTCGCTCCTTCCTTTTGTGGCTTTTTGATTGGCTAATGCTACTGCTGCTGCTGCTACTCCTTCCTCCTCCCTCTCCTCCCTTGTCACCTTCATCTTCATCAACCTCTTCTCCTGCTGTCTTCTCCTTGTGCTTCCTCCCTTTATGCGCCTTGTGTCCGTGTGATTGGCCTTCATCTGAAGCAGTGGGCTGCTTCCGTGATTGTGATTGGCTCTGCTCGGAGGGGGCGGGCTGAGGCTCTGAGGGTGGCGCTCCTTCCTCTTTGCCTGCTTCCACCTCCACAGCGACCCTCCTCTGGGTCTCGGCTGTGGTGGGCGCTGGCGCCTGGACGCTCTCCCTCTCCTCTACCGTCTCTCTTGTTTTGCGTTTTTTTATTGGCAGGGCTGTTTCCTGGACGACGGGTTTGGTGGAAGACTCCTTGGCAGCTCTCCGTTTGGCTTCTGCTGCTAAGATGGCGGCTGCGGCGTAGCTCCCAGCTGTGGAGCTACCGGAGGTTGATGCCAAGGAGGTTGACGCCGTGGCGACCGATGACGCCGCCGAGGCTGCGGCCGGTTTCCTGCCTCTTTTCTTGGGGGCGGTCTGTGGTGGGGGCGGAAGTTCCTGTTCTGACTTCCTCTTCCTGCCGGGGCGGGACTTGGGCACCAGGGCGGGAGACACCACCTGCAGGGAAGTACCACGACAAGACATCAACAACAACGATACTGAACCAGCACCAACTGGACTCTGGACTGGACCTGATCAGGGACAGTCCAGGATGAAGCAGACAACATCAGACTGAACTGCCAAAGGTGTCAGGTGTGTCAGGTATGTAAGAGGTGTGTCAAGTGTGTGTCAGGTGTGCGTAAGGTGTGTCAGGTGTGTCAGAGGTGTATCAGGTGTGCGTAAGGTGTGTCAGGTGTGTGTCAGGTGTGTCAGAGGTGTGTCAGAGGTGTGTCAGGTGTGTGTCAGGTGTGTCAGAGGTGTGTCAAGTGTGTGTAAGGTGTGTAAGGTGTGTCAGGTGTGTCAGGTGTGTGTCAGGTGTGTGTCAGGTGTGTCAGAGGTGTGTGAGGTGTGTCAGGTGTGTGTAAGGTGTGTGAGGTGTGTGAGGTGTGTCAGGTGTGTGTAAGGTGTGTGAGGTGTGTGAGGTGTGTCAGAGGTGTGTGAGGTGTGTCAGGTGTGTATCAGGTGTGTCAGAGGTGTGTGAGGTGTGTCAGGTGTGTATCAGGTGTGTCAGAGGTGTGTGAGGTGTGTCAGGTGTGTGTAAGGTGTGTCAGGTGTGTGAGGTGTGTCAGAGGTGTGTGAGATGTGTCAAGTGCATGTCAGGTGTGTGTAAGGTGTGTCAGAGGTGTGTCAGAGGTGTGTCAGGTGTGTCAGAGGTGTGTGAGGTGTGTCAGGTGTGTGTAAGGTGTGTCAGGTGTGTGAGGTGTGTCAGAGGTGTGTGAGATGTGTCAAGTGCATGTCAGGTGTGTGTAAGGTGTGTCAGAGGTGTGTCAGAGGTGTGTGAGGTGTGTCAGAGGTGTGTGAGGTGTGTCAGGTGTGTGTGAGGTGTGTCAGGTGTGTGAGGTGTGTCAGAGGTGTGTGAGATGTGTCAAGTGCATGTCAGGTGTGTGTAAGGTGTGTCAGAGGTGTGTCAGAGGTGTGTCAGGTGTGTCAGAGGTGTGTGAGGTGTGTCAGGTGTGTGTAAGGTGTGTCAGGTGTGTGAGGTGTGTCAGAGGTGTGTGAGATGTGTCAAGTGCATGTCAGGTGTGTGTAAGGTGTGTCAGAGGTGTGTCAGAGGTGTGTCAGGTGTGTCAGAGGTGTGTGAGGTGTGTCAGGTGTGTGTAAGGTGTGTCAGGTGTGTGAGGTGTGTCAGAGGTGTGTGAGATGTGTCAAGTGCATGTCAGGTGTGTGTAAGGTGTGTCAGAGGTGTGTCAGAGGTGTGTCAGGTGTGTCAGAGGTGTGTGAGGTGTGTCAGGTGTGTGTAAGGTGTGTCAGGTGTGTGAGGTGTGTCAGAGGTGTGTGAGATGTGTCAAGTGCATGTCAGGTGTGTGTAAGGTGTGTCAGAGGTGTGTCAGAGGTGTGTCAGGTGTGTCAGAGGTGTGTGAGGTGTGTCAGGTGTGTGTAAGGTGTGTCAGGTGTGTGAGGTGTGTCAGAGGTGTGTGAGATGTGTCAAGTGCATGTCAGGTGTGTGTAAGGTGTGTCAGAGGTGTGTCAGAGGTGTGTCAGGTGTGTCAGAGGTGTGTGAGGTGTGTCAGGTGTGTGTAAGGTGTGTCAGGTGTGTGAGGTGTGTCAGAGGTGTGTGAGATGTGTCAAGTGCATGTCAGGTGTGTGTAAGGTGTGTCAGAGGTGTGTCAGAGGTGTGTCAGGTGTGTCAGAGGTGTGTGAGGTGTGTCAGGTGTGTGTAAGGTGTGTCAGGTGTGTGAGGTGTGTCAGAGGTGTGTGAGATGTGTCAAGTGCATGTCAGGTGTGTGTAAGGTGTGTCAGAGGTGTGTCAGAGGTGTGTCAGGTGTGTCAGAGGTGTGTGAGGTGTGTCAGGTGTGTGTAAGGTGTGTCAGGTGTGTGAGGTGTGTCAGAGGTGTGTGAGATGTGTCAAGTGCATGTCAGGTGTGTGTGAGGTGTGTCAGAGGTGTGTCAGAGGTGTGTCAGGTGTGTCAGAGGTGTGTGAGGTGTGTCAGGTGTGTGTGAGGTGTGTCAGGTGTGTGAGGTGTGTCAGAGGTGTGTGAGATGTGTCAAGTGCATGTCAGGTGTGTGTGAGGTGTGTCAGAGGTGTGTCAGAGGTGTGTCAGGTGTGTCAGAGGTGTGTGAGGTGTGTCAGGTGTGTGTGAGGTGTGTCAGGTGTGTGAGGTGTGTCAGAGGTGTGTGAGGTGTGTCAAGTGCATGTCAGGTGTGTGTAAGGTGTGTCAGAGGTGTGTCAGAGGTGTGTCAGGTGTGTCAGAGGTGTGTGAGGTGTGTCAGGTGTGTGAGAGGTGTGTCAGGTGTGTGAGGTGTGTCAGAGGTGTGTGAGGTGTGTCAAGTGCATGTCAGGTGTGTGTGAGGTGTGTCAGAGGTGTGTCAGAGGTGTGTGAGGTGTGTCAGAGGTGTGTCAGAGGTGTGTCAGAGGTGTGTGAGGTGTGTCAGAGGTGTGTCAGAGGTGTGTCAGAGGTGTGTCAGAGGTGTGTCAGAGGTGTGTGAGGTGTGTCAGAGGTGTCAGAGGTGTGTCAGAGGTGTGTCAGAGGTGTGTGAGGTGTGTCAGAGGTGTGTCAGAGGTGTGTCAGAGGTGTGTGAGGTGTGTCAGAGGTGTGTGAAGTGTATCAGAGGTGTGTCAAGTGTGTGTCAGGTGTGTGTAAGGTGCGTCAGGTGTGTCAGAGGTGTGTCAGAGGTGTGTGAGGTGTGTCAGAGGTGTGTCAGAGGTGTGTCAGGTGTGTCAGGTGTGTCAGGGGTGAACTGGGTGAAGTGTCCTCTCAGGTTGTTGCTCTGATCCGATTAAAGGTGACAGGCTGATCGTACCTTTGAGGTGGAGGAGGCGGTGCCAGTGGAGGACTCTGCCTTGCTGAAGGGCATCTTGACCAGCAGTTTGCCCGGAGTTTTCTCGACCACGCGTTTCATGGCCACGCCCTCTGTAGCCTGCCGCATCTTCCCGCTGCCTGCAAGGACGAATCAACACAGACAACAACACACTGAAGAAGTCTTTTCAGGTCAGTCTGATTCAAGTGTCAGTGTCTTTTCATTTCAAGTGTCAGAGTACCTTTGGGCCGTCCTCTGCCTCGCCCCGATGGCTTTACCACCTTCGGCTTCTTAGGTGGACGCCTCTCGCGGCGGGAGGGGCTTCCACGTCCGGTGACAGTGAAATCGAAGTCGTTGGGGTCGGTGGTTGTGTCGCCAACCTTCTGGAAGTAGGCGATGAGTTCAACCTTAGAACGAAAAGCCTTCCCCTCGGAGCTGAGCAATGACATGAAAATGACAATCATCACTGCGCTATCACCTCATCGTGGAAAACAGGTGTGTCAGTGGTGGGTGTGGCTTACTTGATCAGGTAGACATCAAACTTTCCCGCTGACCGACCAGACTTCCTTTGTTTCAGCTTGCGGGTCCAGCCTTCAGGCAGCGATGGGTCGTCGTACAGCGGTCCACGGTCCCGAATGATTGAGCGGCGCTGCCTCGGAGAACCTGCTGACTCGCTGCCAGCTGCTGACTCTGACCCCGGCTCCTCTGAGGGGCCCGCCACCGGCTCAGACACCTGCAGGAAGGAAGTGACATCAGAAAACCAGCTTTCACATCCCCGGGATCCAAAGAGGACCTCAGAGATCTAACCACAGACTGTCTGATCACCTGTGACTTCCTGTCTGATTGTCTGTGACTTCCTGTCTGGACTCCGTTGTTAATACCTGTCTTTACCTGCATCTGTGGTTCTGCTTCTGTCTGCGACTGCAGCACGGATGTTGGGGGCGTGTCCGAGGCAGTGGTCTCTGCCCCCTGGTCGGCATGGCGACGCTCCCGGCGGGCCTTCTTGGTCTTACTGTGGGACCTGTCTCTCTCTCTAGTGGGGGGCCGGGGGTCGACAGGTCCCTCCTCACCCTCCTGACCCTCTTCCCTGAAAACAGATGACATCACATATGTAAACGTACAACAATGATTGGCAGTGATTGGTCAGGTGTGTGCAGGTGTGAAGGTAGGCAGGGTTTGACGTCTCTGAGGACTGAGGTCCTGTGGAAGCCTCCTGATGAGAGTTCAGTGGAGCTGCTCTGATGAACCTCCCTCAGAGGGGTCAGTGTGAACCTCAGTGAGACTTTCTGAGCCTTCACAGACAGGATGCATGCTTTTATTTTGAAGGTGTCAAAAAAGAGACAAACAGGATGAGCATGAGGGGGGTGACATGATGGAATCGAACCCGCAACGTTTTGATTGCGTGGTGCTGTGCTGACGAACGTTCCTCCATTGTAGTCACAGACACATGTTCCTGCTGTCAATCACCCTACATGTTGAACCTGTGCTTTTATTGTGAAATGCCTGGATGATGGCAGGTCTTTCTGTGTTTAAACCACATGACCACACAGAGGCTGGAACCACAGGAAGTGTCCCTGAACGCACCAACAGAAGTTAGCTCACATGAACGTGTTGACCAATCACAGACTGATCACCTGTGACTTCCTGTCTGCTTCTGACTCTGATCCATCCGTCGTCATGGAGACGACTCCTCGTTTGTTTTGGTGTTAAAACTAAAAAAGTTAGAGTTTATTTTAATTTTGTAAAAACTATTTCAGCTGTTTCTGTGAAACGGTACAGCAGCGTTACGGGAAAGTTACAGCTGCGTTACAGAACGTTACGGGAATATTACGGGAACATTACAGCAGCGTTACGGGAATGTTACAGCACCGTTACAGGAATGTTACAGCAGCGTTACGGAACATTACAGCAGCGTTACGGAACGTTACAGCAGTGTTACGGGACGTTGCAGTAGCGTTACAGAACGTTACAGCAGCGTTACGGAACATTGCAGCAGCGTTATGGGACGTTGCAGCAGCGTTACAGAATGTTACAGCAGCGTTACGGAACATTACAGCAGCGTTACGGGACGTTGCAGCAGCGTTACGTAACGTTACAGCAGCGTTACGGAAAGTAACAGCAGCGTTACGGAAAGTTACAGCAGCGTTACGGAAAGTTACAGCAGTGTTACGTAACGTTACAGCAGCGCTACGGCAACATTACAGCAGCGTTACGTAACGTTACAGCAGCGTTACGGAAAGTAACAGCAGCGTTACGGAAAGTAACAGCAGCGTTACGGAAAGTTACAGCAGTGTTACGTAACGTTACAGCAGCGCTACGGCAACATTACAGCAGCGTTATGTAACGTTACAGCAGCGTTACAGGAATGTCAAAGCAGCATTACGTAACGTTACAGCAGCGCTACGGGAACGTTGCAGCAGCGTTACGGAACGTTACAGCAGCGTTACGGAAAGTTACAGCAGCGTTACGTAACGTTACAGCAGTGTTACAGGAATGTCAAAGCAGCATTACGTAACGTTACAGCAGCGCTACGGGAACGTTACAGCAGCGTTACGTAACATTACAGCAGCGTTACAAGAATGTTACGGAACGTTACAGCAGCATTACAGAGCGTTACGGAACGTTACAGCAGCGTTACGGAACGTTACAGGAACGTTGTTTACACACGTTATAAACATGCAGATGTCGTCCAATCAGAACATCGCTCATCGTCATCATGAGGTGTCACTTCCTGTTTTACCCAGAATGCAGCAGGACATTGTTTACTTTGTGGCTCCAGTCATGTGACCCATCGTGGGGTCTCGAGCCTCAGGTTGGGAACCTCTGCGTGTTTGTGTGTGATGGAGCTGCAGGTGGAGGTGAAGCAGCTGGAACAGGAAGTGACTGCACCCCCTCCACACACACACACACACACACACACACACACACAGTGCTGTACACTGACTCGCAGGTTCGAGTCCAGCCTGACACACACACACACACACACGCGCGCGCAGAGCTGCCTGGCTCAGCGGCAGAGGCAGCCGCCTGCTAATGTGATGATGAGTTAATGTCGCTGTCAGTGTGTGGGCTTATCCCGGGTTGTCCCGGGTTATCCCGGGTTGTCCCGGGTTATTGAGCAGCGGTCTAAACACTCTCTGTGTTTGCTAACGTGCTAGCAGCCTGTTAGCTCCCGGGCTGTGTGACGGAGG
Source organism: Larimichthys crocea (assembly GCF_000972845.2). Classification (NCBI taxonomy): domain Eukaryota; kingdom Metazoa; phylum Chordata; class Actinopteri; family Sciaenidae; genus Larimichthys; species Larimichthys crocea. The sequence goes on along the minus strand of NW_020852030.1, from coordinate 215,186 downwards.
CGGACGGACACGCCGCCGGTGACCGGGGCTGAGGTGTTTGTGACGGACACAGCGCCGCCGACCCCCGGCCTGACTTCCCGGGGACTTGTATGGGAGTCATAGCGGGCCGGCGGCGCACTGAGAGCGGGCTAAGCTCCGAGCTGCCGTCCGTCCCTGCGCTCCGGCGACAGCAGCTAAAGTACAGACTTAGCAGTAAGTTGGTGACGTATTCCCGCTAACCCCGCTCCGCCGAGACAGGCCGGGGTAAAAATCAACGCACTTTTCCTTGAATAAAACACACGACAGTAAACGGCGCGCGGCGGTCGGAGGCGGCGGCAGCGGCGGCGCTTAACGGATAAAATGTAAAAACCCACTTACAGTCTCTCCTCTCCGCTCTCCACGGCGGCCATTTTTATTTAAATAAATAATTTTATATAAAAAAAAAGCCAAACATCTCTGCGCCCTCCTGCTGCACCCCGCCCCCTCACAGCCGCCGTCAGTCACCAAACACCGCGAGATCTGAGCGCTGGCCCAGCCGAGCACAGCGCAGGGGCGGTGAAGTCCCGCGAGAAGACAGCGCTCATCGGTCACAGTGAGGCGTTCAGGAGCGGCTCTGAAAGTCTGTAAAAACAAAAAACATCAGAGACTGTCAAAGTTTTAATGAACATTAATAAGTCTGACTTTAATAAGTCATTAAAATGATCAGTGTTAATCAAACTAATTATGATCAAATTAAATAAGAACCAATAAAATATGAACCAGAATAAAGTCATAACAGATGTAATACTAAAGCTGTATAAACATACAGTAAGTGTATCTGTGATGAGGATAGGTCATGTAAAAGTCTCAGTGGTAGCTCTGAAATATTTTTAAAATATTCAACAGTTTGAATCAAATTAAACTGAACTTTAAAATATCGCTGGAATGTGATTTAGTGAAAATAAGACACTAAACACACTAAACACTGAACACACTAAACACACTAAACACTGAACACACTAAACACACTGAACACACTGAACACACTAAAGACACTAAAGACTGAACACATTAAACACACTGAACACACTAAACACACTGAACACACTGAACACACTAAACACACTGAACACAATAAACACTGAACACACTAAACACTGAACACACGAAACACTGAACACATTAAACACACTGAACACATTAAACACACTGAACACACTAAACACAGTAAACACACTGAACACTGAACACACTAAACAAACTGAACACACTAAACGAACTGAACACACTGCACACATTAAACACACTGAACACATTAAACACACTGAACACACTAAACACTGAACACACTAAAGAAACTGAACACACTGAACACACTAAACACACTGAACACACTGAACACACTAAACACACTAAACACACTGAACACACTGAACATCCTGAACACACTGAACACATTAAACACACTGAACACACTAAAGACTGAACACATTAAACACACTAAACACACTGGACACTGAAGACACTAAACACTGAACACATTAAACACACTGAACACACTAAACACTGAACACATTAAACACACTGAACACACTGAACACCGAACACACTGAACACACTAAAGACTGAACACATTAAACACACTGAACACACTAAACACACTGGACACTGAAGACACTAAACACTGAACACATTAAACATGCTGAACACACTGAACACACGAAACACTGAACACACTGAACACATTAAACACACTGAACACACTGAACACACTAAACACACTGAACACACTAAACACCGAACACATTAAACACACTGAACACACTAAACACTGAACACATTAAACACACTGAACACACTGAACACACTGAACACACTAAACACAGTGTACACTGAACACACTAAACACTGAACACATTAAACACACTGAACACACTAAACACTGAACACACTAAACACACTGAACACTGAACACACCGAACACATTAAACACACTGAACACACTAAACACTTAACACACTGAACACACTAAACATGCTGAACACATTAAACACACTGAACACACTAAACACTGAACACACTAAATACACTGAACACATTAAACACACTGAACACATTAAACACACTGCACACACTGAACACACTGAACACACTAAACACACTGAACACACTGAACACATTAAACACACTGAAAACACTAAACACACTGAACACTGAACACACTGAACAATGAACACTGAAAACACTAAACACACTGAACACACTAATCACTGAACACACTAATCACTGAACACACTGAACAGACTAAACACACTGCACACTGAACACACTACACACTGGACACTGAGCACACTGCACACTAAACACACTGAACACTGTCCCACAGCTGTTCACTACAATAGTTCTTCCCAACAATGTCCTCACGCTGTGTTCAGTTGTCTCTTAAACCAAAGTGTATGTGTGTGTGTCACATACACTAATTTGTTTGTGTGTGTTGGAGTGTGATGTCAAGTTTCCGTCCTTCACACTTGCCGTAATTAAAACAGGAAATGAGTCAGTGGAGTCAAAGTAGAGAGGACGTGTTCTGTCAGGACTTCCTTTAACAAAATAAAAGCCCTCCTCTCTGTCCCACTGTCTGTGTCTGTCTGTCTCTGTCTGTTTGTGTCTCTGTCTGTTTGTGTCTCCGTCTGTTTGTGTCTCTGTCTGTTTGTGTCTCTGTCTGTCTGTCTGTCTGTTTGTGTCTCTGTCTGTTTGTGTCTCTGTCTGTGTCTGTCTGTTTGTGTCTCTGTCTGTCTGTCTCTGTCTGTCTGTCTGTCTGTCTGTCTGTCTGTCTGTCTCTGTCTGTCTGTCTGTCATTGACTACATTGGTTCATTTCCTGTGGACGTGTCTTTGTACTTTCCTCAGCACTAACCTTCCTTTATGAGTCACTGTGATGTCATTTCCTGTTTTGTTTTTATTACTTTGATGATGTCATGATTTTATTTCCTCACAGACTGAGCTCACTTCATTTCCCATCACCGCTCTTTTCTTCCTGTTGGTGTTTCAATGTTTTTTAGATGTCTGTCTACATTTGTGGACCTCCTGGTTCCATCTCTGAACCTGGTTCCGTCTCTGAAGTTGGTGGACCTCCTGGTTCCGTCTCTGAGGTCTGTGGACCTCCTGGTTCCATCTCTGAGCCTGGTTCCGTCTCTGAGGTCTGTGGACCTCCTGGTTCCGTCCCTGAGGTCTGTGGACCTCCTGGTTCAGTCTCTGAGGTCTGTGGACCTCCTGGTTCCGTCTCCCTGAGGTCTGTGGACCTCCTGGTTCTGTCTCTGAGGTCTGTGGACCTCCCTGAGGTCTGTGGACCTCCTGGTTCCGTCCCTGAGGTCTGTGGACCTCCTGGTTCCGTCTCCCTGAGGTCTGTGGACCTCCTGGTTCCGTCCCTGAGGTCTGTGGACCTCCTGGTTCCGTCTCTGGTCTAAACTTCACACACTCGGGCTTTTATTTTGGAGGAAGATAACCGGAAGCGGCTCTTATTGCGTGAGCTTGAGCACACACTGAGCGGAAGCAAAAGGAGCCGAACTTCAGAGACGGTTCAAAGTTGTGAAAGTTCTTTAACGGGTCTGTGTCGGACGGTTCTGGTGTCACGGACTGGTCCGGGTCAGAGCGGGTCGCTGTTAGCTCGGGGTCGTTTCCTTTAAAGATGTCGAGCGGAGAGCGGAGGGGGGGCAGACAGGAGTTCCTGTACGACCTGCCCCCAGACCTCCTCTGGGAGTTCTGCCAGATCATGGACGGACTCACTGACATGGACTGGACCCGCTTCGGTGAGTCGGAACCAGAACTAAGGCCACATATAGCCTAGGGAGTGTCAGACTGTGACGTCAGACTTCAAAATAAAGTTTAGACGAATGAAACCAGCTGCTGACGTCACGTCAGCTAATTATTATTCATATTAATAATTAATATTATGAATATTAATGAGCAGAGAACATGTGACGTCACCCGCTCAGTCATGATGTCACAGTGTGCACTGTGAGTCAGGTTCTGTTCGGGTTCTGTTCAGGTTCTGTTTGGGTTCTGTTCGGGTTCTGTTTGGGTTCTGTTCAGGTTCTGTTTGGGTTCTGTTCGGGTTCTGTTTGGGTTCTGTTCGGGTTCTGTTCAGGTTCTGGAGCACTGACACAGTTCATGTCTCATGTTTGAGGAGTTTTCTGCTTCCTGTTGCAGCAGCAGCAGAAACACAACCTGCAGTTCCTCTAACGTCCACCTGAGGCTGGCTCCAGAAGTGAGTCAGTCTCCATAAGTCCCCATGTCCAAATGTCCAACTTCACAGCAGAAATAAACATGTTTACAGCCTGGTACAAAAAACAGTTTTGGTCTCTGTAGCTAATTTCCCCGTTCATGACAACTGTACTGAGGGTGAATTTATATACAACTCACCTGTTCACATTATATTAAGGCTTAAAGTTATGCAGGGTTAAGAGCGGGGACGCTTTGACTGACAGGTGGGTGTGGGCGGGCTGAATGACACCTGGCTGGTTCAGGATGATCCACGACATGGCGGCTACAGGAGAGTCTGTCTTAATGAAAATACATGAATTAACTGTCTGTCTGTCTGTCTGTCTGTCTGTGTCTCTGTCTGTCTGTCTCTGACTGTGTCTGTCTGTCTGTGTCTCTGTCTGTCTGTGTCTCTGTCTGTCTGTCGTAGCCTCAGCAGTCCTCTGTGATCAGAAAGCGTTGCGATTGGCTGAGAGGCAGGAGAGGCGGACCGACTGGGTGATGAACCATTGGGGCATCAGGAACGCTCGTGTTGGCGAGCTCATCGACCTGTTGGAGCGTCTGCAGATGCTCCGCCCCCGTGATGTCATCGTGACCTGTAAGTTCTCTGACCTCTGATGACCTCTGTGGGGTCAGACGGACATTTGAACAATCAGCTGACTCTCTCCTCTGCAGGGACGTCCAGTCTGACACCTCCTCCACCTGCACCTCCTCCTCCTCTTCCTCCTCTTCCTCCTCCTCCTCCTGATGTGTTTGGGTCTAAGTTTGACCCTCCTCCCAAACCGGCCACGGCCTCGTCCACATCAACAACCTGCGAACTGAACACACACACAGGTAACACACACACACACAGGTAACACACACACACACAGGTAACACACACACACACACACACAAAAAACACACACACACACACACACACAAAACACACACACACACAGAAACCACCGGCGGGCCTCGGGACCGCCGCAGAGATTGTAATCGCAGTGCACTTAGAGAAGAAAAATGGCGTTTTGATGAAAACGTGTTCATCCGGTGTCTGGCAAAACAAAGTTCAAACCAAGCGAACCCAGAGAGTCTGTATCATTTCCGTTAGATTATTTTCCAGACAACACCTGAGAATGTACCTGTGGTAAAAAACTCATCAATAAGGAATGTGTGACCCGGTGTGGATGCTGAAAATGTGTGGACAGTGAATCTGAAACACCAAAGCTCCTAATCTGGCCAGCTAATCTGAATCTGGAATCTCCTCCTCCTAATCTGGTCTGTGAATCCCCTAATCTCCCTGCCCTTCACGGGTTGTCTATGGCAATACAACTAAAATCTTGCAGGCCTTTTAGTGATAAATTCATTTAACTTGACTTTTTTGGTTTACTGTACGCGGCAGGTGGACACAAACTCCCGCTTATCCTGCTATTCTAGTGATATACTGGTGGGAACATTACATAAAATGGTCACTATTGAAGAGTTTCCATTTCAAATAAATGCCCCTGTTTTATCACAACAGCAGCTAGCAAACACACCTTATGAATATAGAGGGAGGAAAAACACTTTTCCTGGTGGCACAACAGCAATCAAAGCATGTATGATGCTTTCAGAGATATATATTGCAATCGCGGTCCTAACAAGACAAGCCCATTTGTATAATAAATAAAGTACGACCAAGGAAGCAGACTGGGTGCAGAGCGGTGTACATTAATCATAAACTCTCATGGCAAGAATAATCTTGCACAGTGTAGGAAAGTGAACTGCATTTAAATCTGAACAACTAATCCTATCGTTGTTTTGGTTACGCTACTTGATCTTTCTGTCCCTTCGCTGTGGTTCAGATTTTCTTTTTTTTTTTCTTGCTTTGCACAAGCACATTATAATGGATGAAATCTCCACATAATTGATAGAGCTATAACTGCCGTTAAGCCGGTTTTTTGACAAGGCCAAGATTTGTTGCGTCTTACAGACTGATGGGGTTCGCACGCTTCCAAGGTGGGCTACCGGTCGGCAATCAGTGGGTGCGTGCGACGTATAGACAAAACAGTGTCCATTCGCAACATCTTGTGGGGGGGTTTGCCCAGGGCGGCAAATGTGGCCAGGACCGGCGCTGGCAGCCACAGCGTGCTCATCATGACGATAGGGCTGGACGTGGAAGGGTCTACGAACATGAGAGCTGAGCGCGGAAGTGAAACGAGGCAACGAGGGTCAAGGTGGGAACATGACGCGATAATAACGAAAGAACATGAATACAAACTCAGCCTAAGTCCGGACATGCGGTAGAGGCGCTTATGCAAACGCAGCCAAGCACAGGATTAATGGAGCCTGGGACGCAGCACTAAATAGTCGTACATGTTGGATAACGAAACACTGGACCGCGCGTCAGAGACTTGTAACTGCGTATAGACATCAATATGTACGCTCATGTAAGTGCAGTCCGTATACATGGCGGTGTAGAGAGGGCCTGGACCGCAGTGATGAGAGTCCACCGTAACCTGACGCAGTAAGAGCCTGACCGCGCAGTAAGAGCTCCGTACATGTCCGACAGCCTCAAAGAGCCTGGACGCGCAGTAAGAGCCCGGACGGCGCAGTAAGAATGCATGGCACGGACGCACAGTAAGAGTCCTACGACGCCAAACCAGACGCGCAGTAAAGAGCCTGGACGCGCAGTAAGAGTCCGGATGCGCAGAATCCAGACGCGCAGTAAGAGCCTGGACGCGCAGTAAGAATCCAGACGCCCAGTAAGAATCCAGACGCACAGTAAGAGCCTGGACGCGCAGTAAGACTCCAGACGCCCAGTAAGAATCCAGACGCACAGTAAGAGCCTGGACGCGCAGTAGGAGCCTGGACACGCAGTAAGAGCCTGGACGCGCAGTAAGAGCCTGGACGCGCAGTAAGAATCCAGACGCGCAGTAAGAGCCTGGACGCGCAGTAGGAGCCTGGACACGCAGTAAGAGCCTGGACGCGCAGTAAGAGCCTGGACGCGCAGTAAGAGTCCGTACATGCGGTAAGAGCCTGGACGCGCAGTAAGAGCCTGGACACGCAGTAAAAGCCTGGACGCGCAGTAAGAGCCTGGATGCGCAGTAAGAGCCTGGACACGCAGTAAAAGCCTGGACGCGCAGTAAGAGCCTGGATGCGCAGTAAGAGTCCGGATGCGCAGAATCCAGACGCGCAGTAAGAGCCTGGACGCGCAGTAAGAGCCTGGACGCGCAGTAAAAGTCTTTCTGTCTTCTGTTTTCAGGTGATGGAGGAGGAAGGCCACTCCCTGGACCTGCCCCGCCCCCCCAAAATATGAACAGCCAACCTGACATCATCCACCCACCGGCCCAGGTAACATACACACACACACGATGATGCAAAGAAGTTAAATATGTGCTCAGATGAAGATGATGTCATCCCTTAGCCCCCCTCTGTGGTGGCGGAGTGCAGCAGCGGGGTGATGTGCTGGTCCTATGAAGAGGTGCATGCTGGGACTGAGGGGTTCTCCCCCGCCTTGCAGGTGGGGGAGGGGGGCTTTGGGGTGGTGTACAGAGCAACTCTGAGGAGCATCGACTGTGCCGTGAAGAGACTCAAACAGGTCAGCCAATCACAGCACTGTGTTCAGGCAACAGGATGTGATGTCACAGCGTGTAATAATGAGTGTTGTTGTAGGACTGTCTGATGGACTGGACTGTGCTCCGGGAGAGCTTCAAGACCGAGGTGGAGAAGCTGACCAAGTGAGGACCTGCACCGATCAGCTGATTAATGATTACAAATACAAGTCTGAATGAAGAGACCAAGCTCCAATCTGTCTCCTGCTGCTCCTCCACCTCATACTCCTCCTCTTCCTCCCCCTCATACTCCTCCTCCTCCTCCTCCAGGTTCAGACATCCTCACATCGTGGATCTGCTGGGTGTCAGTGAAGGTTGTGGATCAGTGTGTCTCATCTACAGTTACATGGACAACAGATCATTGGAGGATCAACTTCACAATGTACACACACACACAAACACAAAATGCACATGTGGAACATCTGTTGAATATCATTGAAACATCTGGTGTGTGTGTGTGTGTGTGTGTGTGTGTGTGTGTGTGTGTGTGTTCAGGAGTGTGTGTCTCTGTCCTGGTCTCAAAGGGTTTCTGTGGTTAAAGGAGCTTCGACAGCTCTGCAGTTTCTTCACTGCCCACCTGAAGGTCCAACACCGCTGATCCACGGGGACGTCAAGAGGTCAGTGTGACATCACATGAAATCATTGTGACATCACAGCTGTGTCACATGACACTGGATTTTGTGTCTGTGTGTGTCTGCAGCTCCAACATCCTGTTGGACTGTCACCTGGTGGCGAAGCTGGCGGACTTCGGTCTGGCTCGGTTTGCATCACACAGCTCATCAGGACACTCGGCGGTTCAGACGGCATCGGTCGGTAGAACGGCGACCGTGAGAGGAACGCTTGCATACCTTCCTGATGAGTATGTAAGGAAAGGAGAGCTGGGGCCCGCCGTGGACGTCTACAGCTTTGGAGTGGTGAGACACTGCAGGGGCTGATGGGAAATATAGTCTGTTAGAAGATAAGATGAAAGTTAATTTGAAGGAATCCAAACTTACCTGTACAGTGACGCAACCACACAACAGGAACATATCAGTTTATCAGAGAAAAACAGGTGACCTTTAATGATCCACAGGTGACCTCAACGATCCACAGGTGACCTTTAATGATCCACAGGTGACCTCAACGATCCACAGGTGACCTTTAATGATCCACAGGTGACCTCAATGATCCACAGGTGACCTTAATGATCCACAGGTGACCTCAACGATCCACAGGTGACCTTTAATGATCCACAGGTGACCTTTAATGATCCACAGGTGACCTCAATGATCCACAGGTGACCTCAACGATCCACAGGTGACCTTAATGATCCATAGGTGACTCTAACAACCCACAGGTGACCTTAACGACCCACAGGTGACCTTAACGACCCACAGGTGACCTCAATGATCCACAGGTGACCTCAATGATCCACAGGTGACCTCAACAATCCACAGGTGACCTTAATGATCCACAGGTGATCTCAACGATCCACAGGTGACCTTAATGATCCACAGGTGATCTCAACGATCCACAGGTGACCATAACGATCCACAGGTGACCTAAACGATCCACAGGTGACCTTAACGATCCACAGGTGACCTCAATGATCCACAGGTGACCTCAATGATCCACAGGTGACCTCAACAATCCACAGGTGACCTTAATGATCCACAGGTGACCATAACGATCCACAGGTGACCTTAATGATCCACAGGTGATCTCAACGATCCACAGGTGACCATAACGATCCACAGGTGACCTAAACGATCCACAGGTGACCTTAACGACCCACAGGTGACCTCAATGATCCACAGGTGACCTCAATGATCCACAGGTGACCTCAACAATCCACAGGTGACCTTAATGATCCACAGGTGATCTCAACGATCCACAGGTGACCTTAATGATCCACAGGTGATCTCAACGATCCACAGGTGACCATAACGATCCACAGGTGACCTAAACGATCCACAGGTGACCTTAACGATCCACAGGTGACCTCAATGATCCACAGGTGACCTCAATGATCCACAGGTGACCTCAACAATCCACAGGTGACCTTAATGATCCACAGGTGACCATAACGATCCACAGGTGACCATAACGATCCACAGGTGACCTTAACGATCCACAGGTGACCTTAACGATCCATAGGTGACCATAACGACCCACAGGTGACCATAACGATCCACAGGTGACCTTAACGATCCACAGGTGACCTTAACGATCCACAGGTGACCATAACGACCCACAGGTGACCTTAACGACCCACAGGTGACCTCAACGATCCATAGGTGACCATAACGATCCACAGGTGACCCTAATGATCAACAGGTGACCTTTGATGACCCACAGGTGACCTTGAGGTTTTGATTGGTCACCTGTCAGCAGTCTGATGTGATGTCACACAGGTGTTGTTTGTTTCAGGTGTTGCTGGAGGTTCTGACGGGTCGACGAGCTCTGGAGACAGACAGGAAGTCACAGACAGGAGTGAGATACCTGGTCAGAACAAACACACACACACTTCTTTAAATGTTCTCATGGTTCAGTGGCTCAGTGATGAGGTTCTGGTTCTGGTCTGGGTTGTGCAGAAGGACCTGGTTGGGGACGTGGAGGAGAGCCCAGCTGGTTTGTCTGCAGCCTGGAGGAAACATCTGGACCACCGGCTGACCACAGGTCTGTGTGTGTGTCTGTGTGTGTCTGTGTGTGTCTGTGTGTGTCTGTGTGTGTCTGTGTGTGTGGTGTAGTTTCTGACTCCTGGTCTGTCTTCAGGTGGTGCTGCTGAACCTGCCGGGTTCATGAAGATGGTGGATCTGGCCTGCAGGTGTCTGGACAAGAAGAGGAAGAGACCGTCCATGACAAAGGTGTGTGTGTGTGTGTGGGTGTGTGCGCATGCGTGTTTGACCTTTGACCTCTAAGGTTCTTCAGGGTTGTTGTTGGGACCGTCTTCCTCATGTCCGGGTTGTGTTCCAGGTGTTGGACAGTCTTCAGGACATCGACACCACAGTGAGGAGGGACGCTTCTCACCCTCTGGACTCCAGTGTGGGAGCTCTGTCCCAGCAGCTGTCCACACTGGGACCACTGGATGACACTCACAAGCCCTCCAAGTCCTCCCAGTTCTCTTCCACCTCCTCCTTGTCCTCCTCTTCCTCCTTCTCCTCTTCCTCCTTCTCCTCTTCCTCCTCCTCTTTCTGTTCCCTCACCTCTCCTCACCCGCTGCACTCCTCCTCCTCCCTCCCCTCAGCCTCCTCTCTCCTCCCCGCCTCGTCCTCATTGGTCGGTCCCTGTGAGACTGATGAGAGTCGAGGTTTTTCCCAGTATGACGTTCAGTCCCAGTTAAGGTCCAACGGGACCGGCTCCAGGTCTCTGTCCCCGAGCACCAGAAACCAGTACCAGAGTCCAGTTGGGCCCGTAGAGTCCCAGTTCAATCATCCTTCTGTCCCTACTGAGGACCAGTACAATTTCCCTCCCCAGCCCAGCAGCACCAGTGACAGATCTGGGGCCCAGGCCCTTACAGCGTCTCCCACTGGACCAGAATCCCTCTCTCCTGTGGGCTCCCTGCGGTCATCATCCCCAGCAGTGTCAGGTACGTCAACATGACCACACCCCCAGCTGTTTGACTGACAGTGGGTCACATGCTGATATCGCTTCTTGTCTGTGTTCAGTCCACATGAATCCCAGCAAACAGCGCTTCCTGCAGAAGAAGACTCTGTACGAGGAGGGCCGGATCCAAACGCCAGAGCTGCTGTCGTCAGATGACCTGTGTATGTGTCACTGATGACATCACACTGATGACATCACATTCATCTGTCTCATGTTGTAGTGGATCATGTGATCTGGTCTCTCATGGTCCCCTGTCTCGTGTAGATGGAGAGGGCGTCTCGGTGAACTGCAGAGGACCGGAGGAGAGCGACGAGCTGGACTTCCTTCCTTAAACACAACTGACCGCTCAGAGCGCCATGAGACAGCGTCTGAAGAGATGGACTGACCAGGTCAGATACAGTCCTGATGCCATGTTTGTTAACTGAACCTTTGGCTCTGCGGGACTCTACAGACATCTTCAGGACTCTGCAGAACTCTACAGACATCGACAGGACCCTGCAGGACTCTACAGGACTCTGCAGAACTCTACAGGAATCTACAGGACTCTGCAGACATCTACAGGAATCTACAGGACTCTGCAGGACTCTGCAGAACTCTACAGGACTCTACAGACATCTTCAGGACTCTGCAGAACTCTACAGACATCGACAGGACCCTGCAGGACTCTACAGGACTCTACAGGACTCTGCAGAACTCTACAGGACTCTACAGACATCTGCAGGACTCTACAGACATCTACAGGACTCTACAGACATCTACAGGACTCTGCAGGACTCTGCAGACATCTACAGACATCTACAGGACTCTACAGACATCTGCAGGACTCCACAGACATCTACAGGACTCTACAGGACTCTGCAGGACTCTGCAGACATCTACAGACATCTACAGGACTCTACAGACATCTACAGGACTCTACAGACATCTTCAGGACTCTACAGACATCTGCAGAACTCTACAGGACTCTGCAGAACTCTACAGACATCTACAGGACTCTACAGACATCTACAGGACTCTACGGACATCTTCAGGACTCTACAGACATCTACAGGACTCTGCAGAACTCTACAGACATCTACAGGACTCTACAGACATCTACAGGACTCTACAGGACTCTACAGGACTCTACAGGACTCTGCAGACATCTACAGGAATCTACAGGACTCTGCAGACATCTACAGGACTCTGTAGACACTCGATCCGTTAACTGTTTGGAGACATTCCAGTTGAATTCTTCCTCCAAAGAGGTTTGAGCACAAACAGTAATTATTCATGTGTCGTTAACACGTTGCAAACATTTTAACGACGCATGTGGTCCACTTCAAACAGCTGAGTATTGTGAGTCCTCATTGGCTGATAAACTGAACCTCTGATTTGTTTGTCCTTATCATGTGATCCATTAGGCCTGTTACACACATATACATACACACACGCACACACACAAAGCAGTCTGTCATTATTCAGTTTATAGAGAGATTAAACTCAATGATATTTCTCGTCGCATTAAAAATCTGTCTTGTGAGATTTGTGAGCTATCTAAACTATTTGTGACCTGTGGGGGCAGTAATGCGCCTTTGCTACGTCTAGCCTGCCAGAACCTAAATAAGGAGAAGGAAAAGAAGAAGAGGAGGAGAAGGAAAAGAAGAAGAGGAGGAGAAGGAGGGGAAGCAGCAAGCAGCCAGAATGACGTCGGAAAATACCGACCGAAATACCGCCACTTTCAAATCGTCTGGCAGCATTTTGGGTACCCGGTGGAAATGATAAATGGCAGTAGTGTGACTGATAAGACACGGACAATATGCAAGCTTGACAGAGTAGAACTTTGATTTGGTTTTGCACATAATATTGTTTGCAAAAAGAAAGAAATATTAAATTTTATTTATTTTAACTTTTAGTTTTAGTTTCAATTTGTGGAAGAAGAAGTTTATTAAAAGCTCATGCTTACATCATGCATAAGAGTTATAATAAAACATTTCAAAATGCATGTGCAACTCGGTTAAATAAAAATCTGTTGGTCCAGTCATATATTTTGTCATTGTAGTTTTCTTAAAATCTTGTCTCGTTCTCGTGAGTTGAGTGTATCGTCACACCCCTATATTGAACATAAATCTGCATGTTAACAATGAGGATGTTCATCAGCCAATGGGAGCTCACAACACTCACCTGTGGACCAGAGGCTCAAACTGACATGACATTAGTCCGTTTACGTGTTGACATGTAAACAACATGTTAATGTGTTCAAAGTCATTTCAACGTTGAACATCGTTTAAACTGTAAATTATTTTGGATGCGTCAATGTTAATGTTGATCAGATGTTTGATTTTTAATAAATTAATGATTTTTTCAAACAATGTCAGACTTAAAGATCTCATGAAGTCTGACCAAGAACAGGTCACTGTATACAGACGAGGTGGGAACCACACATGCAGATAACATAATTCACAGACGAGGTGGGAACCACACATGCAGATAACATCATTCACAGACGAGGTGGGAACCACACATGCAGATAACATCATTCACAGACGAGGTGGGAACCACACATGCAGATAACATCATTCACAAAGACGAGGTGGGAACCACACATGCAGATAACATCATTCACAGACGAGGTGGGAACCACACATGCAGATAACATCATTCACAAAGACGAGGTGGGAACCACACATGCAGATAACATCATTCACAGACGAGGTGGGAACCACACATGCAGATAACATCATTCACAAAGACGAGGTGGGAACCACACATGCAGATAACATCATTCACAGACGAGGTGGGAACCACACATGCAGATAACATCATTCACAAAGACGAGGTGGGAACCACACATGCAGATAACATCATTCACAGACGAGGTGGGAACCACACATGCAGATAACATCATTCACAAAGACGAGGTGGGAACCACACATGCAGATAACATCATTCACAGACGAGGTGGGAACCACACATGCAGATAACATCATTCACAAAGACGAGGTGGGAACCACACATGCAGATAACATCATTCACAGACGAGGTGGGAACCACACATGCAGATAACATCATTCACAAAGACGAGGTGGGAACCACACATGCAGATAACATCATTCACAGACGAGGTGGGAACCACACATGCAGATAACATCATTCACAAAGACGAGGTGGGAACCACACATGCAGATAACATCATTCACAGACGAGGTGGGAACCACACATGCAGATAACATCATTCACAAAGACGAGGTGGGAACCACACATGCAGATAACATCATTCACAGACGAGGTGGGAACCACACATGCAGATACCATCATTCACAAAGACGAGGTGGGAACCACACATGCAGATACCATCATTCACAGACGAGGTGGGAACCACACATGCAGATACCATCATTCACAGACTCTCTTGCTGCTGTCTCTCTCTCTCTGTTCACTGACAGTATATACAATATAACATAACAGTCTTCAGTTTGAATAAATGACGTGTTTCCGGTGTGTGTCCTCCAGGTGGCGCTGTGCCCTCACAGCTGCTCTCAGTGTAGCATCAGGTCACAGTTTGACTAACAGCTGTTCAGAAGCCTGAGCAGCAGGTTCGGTGTAAACTGACGTCAGATTACTGATTTTATTTATTTACAGTTAAACCGATTAAAAATAATTTATACTTTGTGTTTTATTGGGTGTCAGGTGTGTTCAGGTGGCACTGTGCGCTGTATGAGGCGGTGTTACGGTTCTCCGTGTGACCGTGCTCACTGACACCCTGCGGTGTTAGCATTAGCCACCTAGCCTCTCTGTTGTGTTTGGTTGCTGCTAGCAGCAAGATGGCGGCTCCCATCCCGGCGCACAGAGCCTCTGCTCCGCATCTCTAACAGCCGCTCTCCGCCTCCAGCTCTCCGCCTCCGGCTCTCCGCCTCCGGCTCTCCGCCTCCGGCTCTCGGCCTCCGGCTCTCGGCCTCCAGCTCTCCGCCTCCACACTCCCTCGCCCCGGTGATGGAGTAGCCTCCATCTGTCTCCGCTGCCTGTGTTAGCTTGTTAGCTTCTCTGCGCGGCGCGGCGGTAAAATGGCGGAGTGTGTGCTGCTGTGTGTGGGCTAGCAGACACACGGTGGTCTGTGTGTGTGTGTGTGTGTGCGCGCGCGCGCGTGTGTGTGCGTGCGGGACCGTGCGGTTCTTCTCTCCCCGCAGACACAGCTAACAGCTACGTAGCTAGTTAGCCTCAGGAGCTAGTTAGCAGGCTAATGCTAACCTCGGAGACGTTTTAAGCTCGTGACTGAATTTGGACTTTTCTTTGGACCGGGACGCGTCCGCCCTGACTGCGGCATCATGGCTACCGAACTCGCGACCCCCGCGGTGCTACAGCCCCGCTGGAAGCGTGTCCTGGGCTGGACCGGGCCGGTGCCGCGGCCCCGACACGGGCACCGGGCCGTGAGCATCAAGGAGCTAATGGTGGTGTTTGGCGGCGGGAACGAGGGGATCGTGGACGAGCTGCACGTCTACAACACAGGTACCGGTACCGGTACCGGTCCGACTGTTGGTTCGGTGTGAGACTTCATGTAAAGCTGTAGCAGGAGATGCTAACAGCTCTGCTAGGCTAGGTTAGCCGCATGCTAACGGAGAGAAATGGCGCGTTTTTACTGAAAACATTGATGACGTCACAGACACGCCCCCCGGCGCTGCAGCATGAAGGAAACACGGAAGTAAACAAGAACTACGTCACACGTTGTATTTTTAATTTTAGTCTGAGCTGCAGAAATGTGAAGCTTCTATAAACATCAGTGTTAACCCTAACCCTGTCTCACCTGTCTGATGTCTCACCTGTCTGATGTCTCACCTGTCTGATGTCCCACCTGTCTGATGTCTCTCTACCTGTCCGATGTCTCTCTACCTGTCCGATGTCTCTCTACCTGTCCGGTGTCCTACCTGTCCGGTGTCCCACCTGTCCAATGTCTCAACTGTCCGATGTCTCTCTACCTGTCCGATGTCTCTCTACCTGTCCGATGTCTCACCTGTCTGATGTCTCTCTACCTGTCCGATGTCTCTCTACCTGTCTGATGTCCCACCTGTCCGATGTCTCTCTACCTGTCCGATGTCTCTCTACCTGTCTGATGTCCCCCCTGTCTGATGTCTCACCTGTCTGATGTCTCTCTACCTGTCTGATGTCCCACCTGTCTGATGTCTCTCTACCTGTCTGATGTCTCTCTACCTGTCCGATGTCTCTCTACCTGTCTGATGTCCCACCTGTCCGATGTCTCTCTACCTGTCCGATGTCTCTCTACCTGTCCGATGTCTCTCTACCTGTCCGATGTCCCTCTACCTGTCCGATGTCTCACCTGTCTTATGTCTCACCTGTCTGATGTCTCTCTACCTGTCTGATGTCCCACCTGGTCTGTCCCCCCTCACAGCGACCAACCAGTGGTTTATCCCGGCGGTCCGTGGCGAGGTCCCCCCTGGCTGCGCCGCGTACGGCTTTGTGTGTGACGGGACGAGGCTGCTGGTGTTTGGAGGGATGGTGGAGTACGGCAAATACAGCAGCGACCTGTACGAGCTGCAGGTGAGTGGTGTCACAGCAGGGGGCGGGGCCTTCCTTACCTTCTAGTTTAATGTTTATTATTTCAGGGCAACTTCCTGTTAGTCACATGACACACACAACATGTGAACCTACAAAGAACAGAACCTCAGCATGTCAGACAGACACTGGCGCCGGTCCATCAGCAGGCGCTGGTCCATCGCCCCCCTCTTGTTGACTCACCTGGCCGTGTGCCATCTCCTCCAGGCAAGTCGCTGGGAGTGGAAGCGTCTAAAAGCCAAAGTGCCAAAGAATGGCCCGCCTCCCTGCCCCCGCCTTGGACACAGCTTCTCTCTGATTGGCAGTTCCTGCTACCTTTTTGGAGGGCTGGCCAATGACAGTGAAGATCCCAAGAACAACATCCCCAGGTAGGAAACCTCAGCCCGTCCCCAGGTACTGACCCAGAATCAGGTTCTGACGTAGAGATATAAAGGTTAACCCCGCCCCCTCCCCCTCAGGTACCTGAACGACCTTTACTGTCTGGAGCTGCGACCCGGCTCCAGCGTGGTCGGCTGGGAGATCCCCATGACGACGGGTCAGCCGCCACCACCGAGAGAGAGTCACACGGCCGTGGTGACGAGTGGCCGAGGGGCCAACAGACTGATCATCTACGGAGGGATGAGTGGCTGCAGGCTGGGAGACCTGTGGGTCTTACACATAGGTGAGACAGGCTAGGACAGGTGAGACAGGACGTAGACTTGTGGGTCCTACACGTAGGTGAGACAGGCTAGGACAGGTGAGACAGGACGTAGACTTGTGGGTCCTACACATAGGTGAGACAGGCTGGGACAGGTGAGACGGGTTGGGACAGGCGAGACAGACTGCAGACCCGTGGGTCCTCATTAATGTAGTATTTCACATTGTAGTATTTGCATATTTATAATAGTAGAATTTGTACTATAAGTTTTTATTGAAGTATTTCATCACACCTGATACTACATTGTCCTGATGATGTCACAGACTCTCTGACGTGGACTAAACCAGCTCTGAGTGGAACCGCCCCCTTACCCCGCAGCCTGCACTCTGCCACCACCATCAACAACAAGTAATACTACACAGAGTACACACAGTACTACACCACCATCAACAGTACTACATGCTGCCGCTTGTTGTGATATTCTGAATATCAGCACAACCTGTGTGATATTTCTTTAATTTCTCACCTGTCTGTCTGTCTCTCTCTCTCACCTGTCTCTCTCTCTCACCTGTCTGTCTCTCTCACCTGTCTGTCTGTCTCTCTCTCTTACCTGTCTGTCTCTCAGGATGTATGTGTTTGGGGGTTGGGTTCCTCTGGTGATGGATGACGTCAAAGTGGCGACTCACGAGAAGGAGTGGAAGTGTACCAACACACTGGCCTGCCTCAACCTGGGTACTACACACACACACACACACACACACACACACACACACACACACACACACACACACACACACAGTTCAAAGAGTCAGGATCAAGACAGGTATCTCTGTACCTGTCTGTTTTCACCTGTCTTCACCTGTCTGTATCTGTCTGCAGACACGATGTGCTGGGAGACGGTCTTGATGGACAGTCTGGAGGAGAACGTCCCGAGAGCTCGAGCCGGTCATTGCAGTGTGGCCATCAACTCCAGGCTGTACATCTGGAGCGGCAGGGACGGCTACAGGAAGGCATGGAACAACCAGGTGTGCTGCAAGGACCTGTGGTACCTGGAGACAGGTGAGGACTGTGAGATACAGTAACACCTGGAGACGGGTGAGGACCTCTGACAAGTACAGATGTACTGACCCCCTCTCACCTGTCTGTCCACACTCAGAGCGTCCCTGCGCTCCCTCACGGGTTCAGTTGGTCCGGGCCAACACGTCATCTCTGGAGGTAAGCTGGGGACCGTCACAGACCGCCGACACCTACCTGCTGCAGTTACAGAAGTACGACATTCCTGCCACACCTGCAGCCGCCTCACCTGCCCCTAAACCTGCCCCCATCCCTACACCTGGAGCCAGCTCCCCTAAGAGCCCTATCGCTATGACACCAGCTAACCAAACTGTTCCACTGTCCGGCATCACGCTTGTCCCCTTCCCCACCTCCGTACCTGGAAGCCCGCTGGCTGCTGCAGCCAAAACACCAGGTATGTTGAGACACCTGTACAGGTAGATCTACAAATGACAGAGCAGATAGATCTGAATGATCTGCTGACCTGTTTGCTGTATTTCTGCAGCTGTCCTGAAGGTGGCAGCAGCTCCAGGTGCAGCAGGTGGAGCCTCCATCATTACAGTGAGACAGGCCACGGCCAAAGCCCCGGGTGCCATGGCGACACTTCCTGCAGGTGTTCGTATGGTTGTACCTGCTCAGGCTGGTCAGGGGACGGTAAGGAAATTGTTCTGGTCTACAAAGCCCGATCCAGAGCGGATCGATACAACAGTCACCTGTGTTCTGATTGGGCACTGTATCAATGACACAAACGTTACCCTATTTTCTGTCTGCTCTCAGCCAATAGGAAGCAGTCCACAGATGAGCGGCATGGCAGCACTGGCGGCGGCGGCAGCAGCGACTCAGAAAATCCCTCAGTCAGCAACAGTGCTGAATGTCCCTGCAGGACCAACAGTCGTGAAGACGGTCGCTGTGAGTCCAGGATCCAGCAGTGTGCCGGTCAAAGTGGCTGCTCCAGTTACAATGGTACAGTACGCACCTGCGGTACTACGGTTACTGCACACATCTGCGGTACTACTATCAGTGTACGCACCTGTAAACACATCTCGTCTTTTTCAGGTGAGTAACCCGGCCACTCGCATCCTGAAGACTGCTGCTGCTCAGGTGGGCGGGGCATCTGTAGTCTCCACCCCTGGGACACCCAGCCGACCAATCATAACAGTCCATAAGTCCGGCACGGTGACGGTCTCCCAGCAGGCTCAGGTGGTCACCACGGTGGTGGGCGGAGTCACAAAGACCATCACTCTGGTTAACAGTCCACTCAGTGTGGGAGGAGGCGGAGCTCTGGTGAGTGATGTCACCTGCCGGTCACTGATCAGTCTGTGGATGAACCATCAAATCAGGCCGTGATGACATCACTTCCTTCCTCTATTTCAGATCGGTAACCTTGGTAACCTGGGGAAGGTGGTGTCAGTGGTCCAGTCCAAACCAGGTCAGAGTGGATCCATCACTGCTGGTCAGGCTGGGAGCAGCCCAGTTGCCCAGATCCTTCAGGTACTGCTCACTGAGACCCGCCCCCTTCATGTTAATGCCTGACACTAACCCCGCCCCCTTCATGTTTATGCCAGACACTAACCCCGCCCCTTCATGTTTACACCTGCCATTAACCCCGCCCCTTCATGTTCACGCCTGGCATTAACCTCGCCCTCCCTCTGTCTGTCAGAAGGGCGCCCTCCCCACAGGAACCATCTTAAAGTTGGTGACCTCAGCAGATGGTAAGCAGACAACCCTCCTCAGCACGGCACAGGCCGGATCCACATCGACCAAACCCACCATACTGGGCGTCGCCCCGACAATTTCTAAACCCGGAACCACCATCATCAAGACCATCCCGATGTCGGCGCTGCAGGGTGGAGCAGGTACAGGAAGCACACACTCACACCTGAACACACCTCTCTCACACTGGATGATTGACTGTCTGAAGCTCCTCCCCCTACAGGTGCCAACAGTCCAATCACAATCCTGACCACCAAGATGGTCACACCAGGAAGTGCTGGTAAAATCATCACCACTGTCCCCAAAATCGGTAGCCAGGTAACACACACACACACACACACACACACACACACACACACACACCTGGATCAGGTCCAAACGTGTGGTCTTATGTCCAGGTGGTGTTGAAAGGAGCTCCGGGGATGCCGGGTACGATCCTCAGGACGGTCCCCATGAGCGGAGTCAGGCTGGTGTCACCTGGAGCGGTTGGCACCAAACCCGCCGTCACTACGCTGGTCGTCAAAGCGACCACAGGTAAAGAGCGGTCGGATGTCCGTCGGTCTGTATGTGGACAGATGGTGACAGGTGTGTTTGTCTCCTCAGGTGTGTCCAGTCTGGGGACAGGAAGTGTCTCCACCACAGTAGCAGAAGGAGCTGTCACTGCCACCAATGCCTCCCTGACAACACCCATCACCACCCTAGCAACCATCGCCACGTTAGCCAGCCATGTTACCACGGCAACCGCCGCCATAGCAGGACCCAAACAGGTAACGAGATGGAGAGCTTTGTACTGTAGTAACACTAATTATACTGTAGTAATGCTGTAGTAATACTATAGTACTGTAGTAATACTGTAGTATTAGTACTGTTTTGTGTCTACAGGTGACCCTCATCATGACTCCGAGTGGTGCCGAGGCTCAACCTCTGGTCCAGGACCTGCCCGTCTCCATCATGGCGTCTCCAACCTCAGAAGAACCTGGAAGTACTACAAGTACTACGACTACTACAGCTGCAGGGGGAGAGGCTGGAGACACTGCAGGTACATGTACAGAAAATACTACTACACTACTACAAGTACTTAATTTGTTCCAGTTACTGCGGAGGATACTGTGGTAAACCTGTCGATGAGAACTCAGGTGTGTTGATGATGTCACTGTAATGATGCTGCAGTGACCATGGTCTGCTCCAACCCGCCCTGTGAGACACACGACACCGGAACCACCAACACCGCCACCGTGGCCTCCGCCAACATGAGCCGGGCACTGCAGGTGAGATGACTCCTCCTCTGATCAGCTGATGTGACAGGTGTGTGAGTCTGTCCGGTCGTGCCCTGAGTGCTGACCTTCAGGTGCTCCTCTCCTCAGGTGAACCCGCCTCCAGCTCAGCAGTCTGCACCTGTCAGTCTGAACGAAGGGATCACCAACCCACTGTGTGAGACCCACGAGACTGGAACCACCAGCACGGCCACCACAGCTGGAGCCGGAGGACTCCAACAGGTGAGACAACACCTGAGTGTTCTGAACGATCAGTGATTGGTTCATAGTGTGCAGACTGAATTAAAGTGTTCCTGTCTCCAGGTGTGTTCAAACCCTCCGTGTGAGACCCACGAAACCGGAACCACCAACACCGCCACCACAGGTAACCTGCTGACATACCTGGGCTCAAACCACCTGTAAAACAGTGCAGCACTGACTGTAACACCTCACCTTGTGACCTCATCATGAGACTTACCTGTAGTCTCACCGGCCTCTTTGACTTTGAGTTTGATGGTTAAAAAGGTGAGCGACCCCACAGCACTTCATGACATCACTTCCTGTTCCCTGTCCTCAGCTCAGCCGGGTGGAGACAGTCGACAGGGAGACTCCTCTGACCCCGCCTCCTCCACCACTGCCAATCAGAGTAGAGCTGTTACCATGGTTACACAGGCCACACCCACCCCCGGTCCCTCCATACCTGTAAGTGACACACACACACACACACACACACACTCGTCCTCTCTGATGTCCCATGATTCCCTCTGTCTGTCTGTGAGCAGGAGATCTCCTCATTGGTCGGAGAGAGTAGGGCGGAGCCAGAGGCCGAGGCTGTTGCCATGGTGACAACGGCAGCAGCAGATGGGGCAATGCAGACAGAGAGCCAATCAGGACATGTGATGTCATCAGCCGTGTTACAGGTTCATGCGGAGGGATCACAGGTACACACTCTCTCTCTCACTCTCACTCTCACTCACACACACACACACACACACACACACAAAGACACACAGACACACACACACACACACACACACTCTCCCTCTCTCTGTCACACAGACACATACACACAGACACACACTCACACCTCTGTCACACAGACACATACACACAGACACACACTCACACACACACAGACACACACTCACACACACACACCCTCACACACACACACACACACACTCTAACGCTCTCTCTCAGATGCCGTCCTCAGATGGCGGTCTTCCTCAGGAGCTGATGTCCTCAGAAGGGGACAGAGGCGAGGCGGTTTCTGGGGGAACGACCCTGATGGTGATGGGGCTGACCTCGGATCACCTGGCTGTTACCACGGAAACGGAGGAAGCGGTCCGGCAGGCGACGATCCAGGCGGTGCTACGGGCGGCCGGACAGATTGGTAAGACACCAGCAGGGACCGGATCCTGGACCGGGCTGAATGTTCTCAGGTGGTCGTTAAGTGTCGTTATTCAGTCTTAATGACGATGTGAGGACTTCAGAACTCGTCTCGTTTGCCCTTATGTCTCCTGTCTCTGTGAGCAGACGGCTCGGTGGATCAGTCCGTCCCGATCGTTCTGACCCAGCAGGACCTTGCAGCTCTGGTTCAGCAGCAGCAGCAACTGCAGGACGTCCAGATCCAACCAGAGCCAGCAGAACCAGGACCACAGCACAGCGTTCCCACAGGTAAACCTTCTGTCGCTCATCAGAAGAGTCCGGTTTGGACCAGCTGTGGTTCTGAACACTTCCTGTTCTGTATTTCCCAGAGGGCCTTGCTCCAGCAGACAGCCTGAACGACCCGGCGGCAGAGAGTAACGGACACGAGCTGACATCATCAGCAGTCACCAGCGCCGTGGCCCGATTGGCCAGCACGTTTGGCCCCGCCCCTCCTCTGACAGCCAGCCTGGCAAAGATTCAAACACCCGCTGTGCTCACCGAGGTGACCAATGGCATCGCAGCAACCACAGGGGTGAGAGACGCCACGCTGGGGCAGTATGACGCTAACAACACACTGACAACACTGACAACACGCTGACTACACGCTGACTACACGCTGACAACACGCTGACAACACGCTGACTACACGCTGACAACACGCTGACAACACTGACAACATGCTGACTACACGCTGACAACACGCTGACAACACTGACTACATGCTGACTACACGCTGACAACACTGACTACACACTAACAACACTGACTACACCCTAACAACACTGACTACACGCTGACTACACGCTGACTACACTGACTACGCTGACTACACGCTAACAACACTGACTACACCCTAACAACACTGACTACACGCTGACAACACGCTGACTACACTGACTACGCTGACTACACGCTGACTACACTGACTACACACTAACAACACTGACTACACCCTAACAACACTGACTACACGCTGACTACACGCTGACTACACTGACTACGCTGACTACACGCTAACAACACTGACTACACCCTAACAACACACTGACTACACGCTGACAACACGCTGACTACACTGACTACGCTGACTACACGCTGACTACACTGACTACACACTAACAACACTGACTACACCCTAACAACACTGACTACACGCTGACTACACGCTGACTACACTGACTACGCTGACTACACGCTAACAACACTGACTACACCCTAACAACACTGACTACACGCTGACAACACGCTGACTACACTGACTACGCTGACTACACGCTGACTACACTGACTACACGCTAACAACACTGACTACACGCTAACAACACTGACTACACGCTGACTACACGCTGACTACACTGACTACGCTGACTACACGCTAACAACACTGACTACACCCTAACAACACTGACTACACGCTGACAACACTGACTACACTGACTACGCTGACTACACGCTGACTACACTGACTACACACTGACAACACTGACTACACCCTAACAACACTGACTACACGCTGACAACACGCTGACTACACTGACTACGCTGACTACACGCTGACTACACTGACTACACACTAACAACACTGACTACACCCTAACAACACTGACTACACGCTGACTACACGCTGACTACACTGACTACGCTGACTACACGCTGACTACACTGACTACACCCTAACAACACTGACTACACGCTGACAACACGCTGACTACACTGACTACGCTGACTACACGCTGACTACACTGACTACACACTAACAACACTGACTACACCCTAACAACACTGACTACACGCTGACTACACGCTGACTACACTGACTACGCTGACTACACGCTGACTACACTGACTACACACTGACAACACTGACTACACGCTGACTACGCTGACTACACGTTGACTACACACTAACAACACTGACTACACGCTGACTACACGCTAACAACACTGACTACACGCTGACTACACGCTGACTACACTGACTACACGCTGACTACGCTGACTACATGCTGACCACGCTGACCACACTGACAACACACTGACAACACACTGACAACACGCTAACAACACTGACAACACGCTGACTACACGCTGACTACACGCTAACAACACTGACTACACGCTGACTACGCTGACTACACGCTGACTACACACTAACAACACTGACTACGCGCTGACTACACGCTGACTACGCTGACTACACGCTGACTACACCCTAACAACACTGACTACGCGCTGACTACACGCTGACTACACTGACTACACGCTGACTACGCTGACTACATGCTGACCACACTGACAACACGCTAACAACACTGACTACACGCTGACTACACGCTGACAACACGCTGACAACACTGACTACACGCTAACAACACTGACAACACGCTAAAAACGCTGACAACACGCTGACAACGCTGACAACACGCTAACAACACTGACAACACGCTAAAAACACTGACAACACGCTGACAACACACTGACAACATGCTAACAACACACTGACAACACTGACAACACGCTAACAATACTGACAACACGCTAACAACACTGACAACACGCTAACAACACTGACTACACGCTAACAACACTGACTACACGCTGACTACACGCTAACAACACACTAACAACACTGACTACACGCTGACTACACACTAACAACACTGACTACACGCTGACTACACACTGACCACGCTGACCACACTGACAACACGCTGACAACACACTAACAACACTGACTACACGCTGACTACACGCTGACTACACGCTAACAACACTGACTACACGCTGACTACACTGACTACACGCTGACTACACGCTAACAACACTGACTACACGCTGACTACACACTAACAACACTGACTACACGCTGACTACACTGACTACACGCTGACTACGCTGACTACACGCTGACTACACGCTAACAACACTGACTACACGCTGACTACACACTAACAACACTGACTACACGCTGACTACACACTAACAACACTGACTACACGCTGACTACACACTAACAACACTGACTACACGCTGACTACACACTAACAACACTGACTACACGCTGACTACACTGACTACACGCTGACTACACGCTAACAACACTGACTACACGCTGACTACACACTAACAACACTGACTACACACTGACTACACACTAACAACACTGACTACACGCTGACTACACACTAACAACACTGACTACACGCTGACTACACTGACTACACGCTGACTACGCTGACTACACGCTGACTACACGCTAACAACACTGACTACACGCTGACTACACGCTAACAACACTGACTACACGCTGACTACACACTAACAACACTGACTACACGCTGACTACACACTAACAACACTGACTACACGCTGACTACACACTAACAACACTGACTACACGCTGACTACACACTAACAACACTGACTACACGCTGACTACACACTAACAACACTGACTACACGCTGACTACACACTAACAACACTGACTACACGCTGACTACACACTAACAACACTGACTACACGCTGACTACACACTAACAACACTGACTACACGCTGACTACACACTAACAACACTGACTACACGCTGACTACACTGACTACACGCTGACTACGCTGACTACACGCTGACTACACGCTAACAACACTGACTACACGCTGACTACACACTAACAACACTGACTACACGCTGACTACACTGACTACACGCTGACTACGCTGACTACACGCTGACTACACGCTAACAACACTGACTACACGCTGACTACACACTAACAACACTGACTACACGCTGACTACACACTAACAACACTGACTACACGCTGACTACACTGACTACACGCTGACTACGCTGACTACACGCTGACTACACGCTAACAACACTGACTACACGCTGACTACACTGACTACACGCTGACTACACACTAACAACACTGACTACACGCTGACTACACACTAACAACACTGACTACACGCTGACTACACACTAACAACACTGACTACACGCTGACTACACACTAACAACACTGACTACACGCTGACTACACACTAACAACACTGACTACACGCTGACTACACACTAACAACACTGACTACACGCTGACTACACACTAACAACACTGACTACACGCTGACTACACACTAACAACACTGACTACACGCTGACTACACACTAACAACACTGACTACACGCTGACTACACACTAACAACACTGACTACACGCTGACTACACACTAACAACACTGACTACACGCTGACTACACACTAACAACACTGACTACACGCTGACTACACACTAACAACACTGACTACACGCTGACTACACACTAACAACACTGACTACACGCTGACTACACACTAACAACACTGACTACACGCTGACTACACACTAACAACACTGACTACACGCTGACTACACTGACTACACGCTGACTACACGCTAACAACACTGACTACACGCTGACTACACACTAACAACACTGACTACACGCTGACTACACGCTAACAACACTGACTACACGCTGACTACACACTAACAACACTGACTACACGCTGACTACACTGACTACACGCTGACTACGCTGACTACACGCTGACTACGCTGACTACACGCTGACTACACGCTAACAACACTGACTACACGCTGACTACACACTAACAACACTGACTACACGCTGACTACACTGACTACACGCTGACTACGCTGACTACACGCTGACTACGCTGACTACACGCTGACTACACGCTAACAACACTGACTACACGCTGACTACACACTAACAACACTGACTACACGCTGACTACACTGACTACACGCTGACTACGCTGACTACACGCTGACTACGCTGACTACACGCTGACTACACGCTAACAACACTGACTACACGCTGACTACACACTAACAACACTGACTACACGCTGACTACACGCTAACAACACTGACTACACGCTGACTACACTGACTACACGCTGACTACGCTGACTACACGCTGACTACGCTGACTACACGCTGACTACACTGACTACACGCTGACTACACTGACTACACGCTGACTACACGCTGACAACACTGACTACACGCTGACTACACGCTGACTACGCTGACTACACGCTGACTACACTGACTACACGCTGACTACACGCTGACTACACTGACAATACGCTGACTACACGCTGACAACACTGACTACACGCTGACTACACGCTGACAACGCTGACTACACGCTGACTACACTGACTACACGCTGACTACACTGACTACACGCTGACTACACGCTGACTACACTGACTACACGCTGACTACACTGACTACACGCTGACTACACGCTGACTACACTGACTACACGCTGACTACACGCTGACTACACTGACAATACGCTGACTACACGCTGACTACACTGACAATACGCTGACTACACGCTGACTACACGCTGACTACACTGACTACACGCTGACTACACTGACAATACGCTGACTACACTGACAATACGCTGACTACACGCTGACTACACTGACTACACGCTGACTACACGCTGACTACACGCTGACTACACTGACTACACGCTGACTACACGCTGACTACATGCTAACAACACGCTAACTGTGTGTGCAGAAGCAGGGCGCCCAGGTGAGGTCATCAGTGAAGGACAGTCAGTGGTTCGATGTCGGCATCGTCAAGGTGACCAACATGGTCGTCACACATTACTACGTCCCCTACGACGACAACATGGCTGACGTAAGCTAACGCTCATCATCACAGTGCTCTTATTGTGGCGGGCTCTGTCAGCAGGTGTCATAATGATGTCACTGACTCACCTGCAGGACGACTCAGGTGCAGTGCCGGACTACAGTCAGATGAGGAAGGTGGAGCTTCAGCCGGGGACGGCCTATAAGTTCCGTGTGGCGGGGATCAACATCTGCGGCCGCGGTGCCTTCTCGGAGGTGTCGGCGTTTAAAACATGTCTTCCTGGTTTTCCGGGAGCGCCGTGCGCCATCAAGATCAGCAAGGTGAGACTCACTTCCTGTTTGGTGGCCTGATGGGAGATGTAGTTCAGCCTGTAATGTTAAATTCTGGTTCTGCAGAACCTGGACGGCGCCCAGCTGACCTGGGAGCCTCCTGCCGTCACATCGGGGAAGATCACCGAGTACTCGGTGTATCTGGCCATCCAGTCTAGCCAGGCCTCCTCCTCCGGGTCAGGTTCTGCTCCGGCCCAGCTGGCCTTCATGAGGGTGTACTGTGGTCCCATCCCGTCCTGTCTGGTCCAGTCGTCCAGCCTCAGCAACGCCCACATCGACTACACCACCAAGCCTGCCATCATCTTCCGTATCGCTGCTCGTAACCAGAAAGGCTATGGGCCTGCCACACAGGTCCGGTGGCTGCAAGGTGAGAAGAGTCCAGAACCAGAACCACTATAGGCCGTAATTAACCATGGAGCTAACAGAACTAACCATGGAGCTAACAGAAGCTAACCATGGAGCTAACAGAACTAACCATGGAGCTAACAGAAGCTAACCATGGAGCTAACAGAAGCTAACCATGGAGCTAACAGAACTAACCATGGAGCTAACAGAACTAACCATGGATTTAACAGAAGCTACCATGGAGCTAACAGAACTAACCAGGAGCTGAACAAAGCTAACCA
Source organism: Larimichthys crocea (assembly GCF_000972845.2). NCBI lineage: Eukaryota > Metazoa > Chordata > Actinopteri > Sciaenidae > Larimichthys > Larimichthys crocea. Next base: position 185,537 of record NW_020852030.1, on the reverse strand, counting down.
TGAATAACAAAGAACTAACCATGGATTTACAGAACTACGATACGCTAACATGGAGCTAACAGAGCTAACCAGGAGGGCTAAACAGCTAACCATGGATTTAACAGAAGCTAACCATGGGGAGCCCTTAACAAACTAACCATGGGAGCTAACAGAAGCTAACCCATGGAGCTTAACAGAACACAGGGTTAAACACGAAAATGGAGCTAACAGATAACCATGGATTAACAGAAGCTAACCATGGGATTACAGAACTAACCATGGAGCTAACAGAAGCTAACCATGGAGCTAACAGAACTAACCATGGAGCTAACAGAAGCTAACCATGGATTTAACAGAAGCTAACCATGGATTCGAACAGAAACTAACCATCGAGCTACAAGAGGCTACCATGGAGCTAACAGAGCTAACCATGGAGGCTAACAGAAGCTAACCATGGAGCTAACAGAAGCTCACCATGGAGCTAAACAGAAAGCTAACCAATGGATTTAACAGAAGCTAAAAACCCATGGATTTAAACAGAAGCTAACCATGGAGCTTAACAGAAGCTAACCATGGAGCCTTAACAGCTAAATGTGAATTATTAAGTGATATTATTGATGATGTCATTAACATTGATGATGTCAATTAACATTGATGATGTCATCGCCGGTGGCTTGTTTCTCTGCAGAAAGCAGTAAAGATCCAAACCGGCAGTGAAGAGACCTCGGAGCGTCCTGACGTGTAAGAACGACTCACTGATCACATGAACATAACGTTCACACACGTTAGACACATGTATGTGTGAACAGTCCCCTGATGACATCATAGTGACATCTCTGCTTCCTGTTTCCTGTAGTAACCCTGTGGACCAAGAAGAATTTCAGGACGGACCAATAAGGAGCCCCACCAGTCGAGGCCTGTGATTGGTCACTGTTGTCTTAGGCCCAGCCCTGCAGCGTGTTGACAAGAGGGCGGGGCTCTGACAGCTTCCTGTCCCACAGGAAACAACAAATAAAAGACTTGTAGGATATTGTTCATTATTGACCAATCAGAATCAGTTTTTGTTGTCATGGAATGAGGAGGGGCGGACTCAGTAGTTCAAAGGTCATGTGATCTGGGGACAGGTCAAAGCTGTAAATCTTTTCTTTTTTTTTATCAGCTATTTCTTTCTTGGTTGGTTGTGGTGGAGCGATGAGCTCCCCATTGGTCGCTTTGTCAGCTGACGTTTTGTGAATATTCTCTAAACAATAAAGATATTTTTAGACATTTTTAACAAAACATGTGACGCCACTGCCTTGTCCTGAGGCTGTGTGTATGTGTACACATAAATAGATAAATATTAGATATTATTTTTTGTGGTATAAATAATTTATATACTAATGTTAATATTTATATATTAGATATTTTTTATAGGAGTTATATATATTTTTTATTATATAATAGTTATTGTATTTGTTATTATATTTATTTTTATATATATATCTTTATATGATAGTATTATAGATATATAATATATAATATTTTTTATTTATATATAGATATATATCTTTATATGATATTTATATATATATAATATATAATATAGATTTGTTTTTTTTTTTTTTTTTTTATTTTATATATATAGATAAATATATCTTTATATAAATATTTATATTGGGTCTGGTCGATCATTCCACATCACCTGTCTCCATGCGGTGAGTGTGCGCGCGTACAGACGTGCGCGTGCCCGTGTCGATGTGAGCGCGCCTGCCTCGCGGTGCTGATGGAGCTGCTGAGTCGATGATGAAGATGAAGATGAAGAGCAGCGATCACAGCATCGATCCGCGATGATCGATCAGTGTCCGACAATCAGCGTCATCAATCAACCAATCAGCGTCTTCGATCACACCTGACGCGAGCCGCAGCGGGAGACAATCAGGTGACCGCGGGACGGACACTGCGGGTTCTGGACCGGACGGGTTTCTGGATCATGTGACCGACGAGCTGCGGGTTCGATCCCCGTCCGAGGAGGGAAACCCGCAGGTGATCCGGAGCCGGAGGAGGCCCAGGTAAGAGCTCAGTGAGCCACAGAGACCATCACAGGCAGGGCACTGCGGTCCCTCCCGCATGGAGGAGCCCGCACACCACGCTCCGTCTGAAAAGTTCCGTTTTTTCCGGTTCTTCGCGCCGCAGCCACAGAACACGGCGGGAAGAACCAAGAGGAGTGCTGAGCCCGAACCATCAGGTGGTTCTGTTTGATTCGGCTCCCAGCTCAGAACCTCAATAGAACCTCAGCACTCACCGAACAGAACCTCAGTAGAACCTCAGCACTCATTGAACAGAACCACAGCACTCATTAAACAGAACCTCAGTAGAACCTCAGCACTCATTGAACAGAACCACAGCACTCATTAAACAGAACCTCAATAGAACCTCAGCACTCATTGAACAGAACCTAAGTAGAACCACAGCACTCATTAAACAGAACCTCAGCACTCATTGAACAGAACCACAGCACTCTGTTGTTGTGACGCCGCTCGGTGCTGCAGGGCGACAGGAAGTAGGTCACATCTGACCACAGTTTGCTGGATTTGATCAACAACCAGAACTGACGTGACACGTGTGTGTGTGTGTGTGTGTGAGAGTGTGTGTGAGTGTGTGTGTGTGTGTGTGTGTGTGTGTGAGAGTGTGTGTGAGTGTGTGTGTGTGTGTGTGTGTGTGTGTGTGTGTGTGAGAGTGTGTGTGAGTGTGTGTGTGT
>NW_020852030.1:168310-182791 GCF_000972845.2 Larimichthys crocea | reverse complement strand
TAGGAACCTCAGCACTCACCGAACAGACCTCAGTAGAACCTAGCACTCATTGAAACAGAACCACAGCTCTATTAAAACAGAACCTCAGTAAGAACTCCACTCATGTAACAGAACCACACGCACCATTAAACGAGAACTCTATAGAACCTCGCACTCTTGAAGCAGAAACACCAGCCCTCATTAACAGAACCATAGAACCTCAGAACTCATTGAACAGAACCACACACGCATTGAAACAGAACCTCAAATAGAAACCCTCACACTCATTGATCAGAAACCCAGCACTCATTAAACAGAACCCAATAGAACCTCAGCACTCATTGAACAGAACTACGTAGACCACATGCAACTCATTAAACAGAACCTCATAATAGAACCTAAGCACTCATTGAACAGAACACAAAAGCACTATTAACACGAACCTCAGCACTCATTGAACAGAACCACAGACCCATTAAACAGAACCGCAGCACACTCATTGAACAGAAACCACAGCACTCTGTGTTGGGACGCCGCCGGTGACTGCAGGGCGACAGGAAGTAGGTCACATCTACACCATTTGCTGGATTGATCAACAACAAACAGAACTGACGTGACACTGAGTGTGTGTGTGGAGTGGTGTGGTGTGTGTGGGAGTGGTGTTGTGAGATGTGTTGTAAGTGTGTGTGGTGTGTGTGTGAGTGGTGTGTGGAGGGTGCTGTGGATTGTGTGTGTGTGTTGTGTAGTGTGTGTGTGTGTTTGTGTGGAGGAGGTGTTGTTGTGTGGAGTGTGTGTAGTGTGTGTGTGTGTTGTGTTTGTGTGGTGTTTTGTGAGAGTGTTGTGTGTGTGGTGTGTGTGTGTGTGTGTGTGTGAGAGGGTGTGAGTGGTGTGTGTGTGTGTGTGTGTGTGGTGTGTGTGTGTTGTGAGTTGATCAGTCCCGGTGACTCACCTTTCAGTATTATGAAAACAGGAAATCAGGTAAACTGATGTTTGTGTAAAAAAAACGGTAGGGTAGGTTCAGCTGATGGGAGTCTGGAGTACTATGTGACTGGAGGTCAGGTCATGTGACTGTGGAGGGTCAGGTTTCATGTGACTGGAGGTCAGGTCAGTGACTGGAGGTCAGGTCATGTGACTGTGAGGTCAGGTCATGTGACTGTTGGATGGTCGGTTCATGTGACTGTGACGGTTCAGGTCAGTGACTGGAGTTCAGGTCATGTGACTGTGGATGTCAGGTCATGTGACTGGGTGGTACTAAGGTCAGGTCATGTGACTGGAGGTCAGGTCATGTGACTGTGGAGGTCAGGTCATGTGACTGTGGAGGTCAGGTCATGTGACTGTGGAGGTCAGGTCATGTGACTGGAGGTCAGGTCATGTGACTGTGGAGGTCAGGTCATGTGACTGTGGAGCCTGCAGGTGTTCGTGGTCATTGCTGTGTAGCAGTGTTGGTTCAGTGTGTCACATCACACCTGCTCCTTCATGCTTCATGGTGGGAACCACACATGCAGATATGGTCTGAACCAGAACTCTCAGATTTGGACTCATCAGAACAAATCCAGATGTCCGTTCATGTGTTTGTTGGTCTCCATCAGTCTGAATATGTTGATGTGTGTCTAATCTGAGCTGATTATTGATTATTGAATTGTTGATTGGTTCTGATTCTGTACAGAGGATGTGGATCAGATGTTAACGAGGTCAAACCTGATTGTTAGTTTATTAAAGGTCGCGGTCATGTGACCTGCAGACGGTCAGGTGTGATTTAAAGCAGTGATGTAGATCTTCAAAGTAAAAGTCTTTGTTTCAGAGTAAAGCTCATCTTTCAGTTTTGTTTGTTTGGACTGTGGAAACACTACAGTTCCCATGATCCTCAGTGACTGTTGCTATGGAGACACCTCCATCCAGAGCAGTGACATCACAGTGACATCACATTCACATGCTCAGCTGATCCGCTGTACACAGACATTTCTCCATCAGCTGCACAGCAACAGAGTGTGCTGCGCTTTAATTGGATGGTCCTGACAGCAAAGCTCTCTGGGACTTGTAGTCGACTCCTAAAGTGGATCAGGACTCTGTCTCCTGTCACACGACTTCCTGTCTGTGTCTGAATCTGTGATGTCACTGTGATGTCATCTGAATACCACGCTGAGCTGAGTCTCTCACACACACACTGGACGCCCCGGGGGTTGAAAGGTTATTGGCTGCCTGGTTGGAGCTCTCAGCCAATCAGATGCAAGTATTCAGAGTTGTGATTTTCTACATTGTTGCCAGGCGGAGAATCTGCTGCCTGACCTACATTCATCCTCCACACACACACACACACACACACACACACACACACTGTAACACACACTGTAACACACACTGTAACTGTGGGTATCTCCAGGCGTCTGCAGGTATCTGCCGTTAAATGACCACAGAAGAAGAAGACACAGTGAGTCCAGTTTTAAACTGACTCAGGTCTGTTGGTAGAACTTCACCAGAACTTCTCACCTCCTCTCCTCTGTTTAACCCTGGTTGTAATCCTTTATTCTCCTCTAATCCTTCTCTCTCTTCATTTACTCAAACTTCAAACTCCAATTAGTTTATTTACCAATCGGAGAACAGGAAGAGGAAACACAGAACAGGAAACATAATCCCTCCGGTGTCATATTGTGATTTTACAACAATTACCAAGTTAAATAAAATATAAACAAAATATGTTCATGTTTTGGCACCTGGAAAACAATCAGGCACAGCAGCAGACTCCTGTATGTAATGGAACAGTTCACTACTGCAGCAAGTAGCCCGAGCCTTAGCAACGACCTAGCAACGGGGAAACTTTCTAGTCCCATCAGAGCTCGTGGAGATCCTGGAAACTGAATAAATACTCACATATAAAATGTTTTTATCTAACTAAATATTCCTCTTCAGTCTACACCTGTATTGACGAGGTACACACCTGTATTAACGAGGTACACACCTGTATTAATAGGGCACACACATGTATTAATAGGGTAAACACCTGTATTAATAGGGCACACACACCTGTATTAACAAGGTACACACATGTATTAATGAGGTACACACCTGTATTAATAGGGCACACACACCTGTATTAATGAGGTACACACCTGTATTAATAGGGTACACACCTGTATTAAGGAGGTGGTCTAACAGCTCCGTCACACATATTACTTTATTAAAGTACTTCCAGTGGACTTAAACTATTTGTTTACATGTTTAGATTTTCATGCCGTGACGATGTGGAGATGGCAGAGTGATATTTTTAGAGTCAGGTGTGCTGTCATGCTGATTGAAGAGTCTAAACGTCTTGTTGACCAATCAAATTGCTCGGTCGGACCTACTTGTTGTAAAAAGTCAAGTCAAAGTCAAGGTCAACTTTATTGTCAATGCTGCTATATGTACAGGACATACAGAGCATCGAAATTATGTTTCTCTCTTATCCCAAACAGCATAGACATGAAGTATAAAATATAAGTAAAAGATATAAAAAATATAAAACAGAAATATACAAATCTAAAAATATATACAAGCAAAAGACATCTGTGAGGCAACATGGTACAGTATAAACGGAGTTATTAGTATAAATCAGCAGTGTCCAGAGTTTGTGGGGCAGCGGGCGGAGAAGGAAGGGGGGGCAGTACTGGGAGTTCAGCATCCTGATGGCCTGGTGCTTCCTGGTGCATGAAGCTGTCTCTCAGTCTGCTGGTTCTCGCCCGGAGGCTCCTCATTCTCCTCCCGGAGGGCAGGAGGCTGAAGAGTGGTAGTTGGGGTGGGTGGAGTCACCCGCAATGCTGAGTGCTTTGCGGGCCAGGCGTGTGCTGCAAATGTCCTGGAGGGAGGGGAGGGGGGCACCAATGGTCCTCTCAGCTGCTCTCACTATGCGCTGCAGGGTCTTCTTGCAGGATGCAGTGCAGCTGCCGTACCACACGGTGATGCAGCTGGTCAGGATGCTCTCGGTGGTGCCGCGGTAGAAAGTCTGCAGGATGGGGACTGGAGCTCTGGCTCTTCTCAGTCTGTGGAGGAAGTAGAGGCACTGCTGAGCTTTTCTGGCCAGTGATGCAGTGTTGCTGCTCCAGGAGAGGTCCTCAGTGATGAGCACACCCAGGAACCTGGTGCTGCTCACTCTCTCCACAGCAGCACCATTGATGGTCAGTGGAAGGTGCTGGGTGGAGGATCTCCGGAAGTTGACAACAGTCTCCTTCGTCTTCTCCACGTTCAGAGAGAGATTGTTGTCTCTGCACCACGTCAGCTCACCTCGTTCCTGTAGTTTGACTCATCGTTGTTGTTGATGAGCCCTGTATACTTTGACTTAGTTATAGTGTTATTATGTTTAATGCTACAGTGTCATAGTGATAGTTTTAGTGGAACTGCTTTTTACACAGACACACACACACACATACACACACACACACACACACACACACACACACACACACATACAGACACACACACACACACCTACAGACACACATACACACACACACATAGACACACACACACACACACACCTACAGACACACACACATACACACACACACACACACAGACACACACACACACACACACACACACACAGACACACACACACACACACACATACACACACACAGACCCACACTCACACACATACACACACACACACACACACACACAGCTGCAGGCATTTCATATCAAAGTAAAGCATCAACTGTTTGAAGTCTCTTTGTGGCTGCAGACACAACAGAACAGAGAACATCATGGGAAAGAGAGCAGGATGATAGGCTGTTTACGAAGTCCTTCTCATGTTCTCACATTGTGTTCTCACATTGTGTTCTCATGTTTTGTTCTTATGTTGTGTTCTCATGTTGTGTTCTCATGTTGTGTTCTCATGTTCTCATGTTGTGTTCTCATGTTGTGTTCTTATGTTCTCATGTTCTCATGTTGGGTTCTTATGTTTTGTTCTCATGTTGTGTTCTCATGTTCTCATGTTGTGTTCTCATGTTGTGTTCTCATGTTCTCATGTTGTGTTCTCATGTTGTGTTCTTATGTTCTCATGTTCTCATGTTGTGTTCTCATGTTGTGTTCTCATGTTCTCATGTTTTGTTCTTATGTTCTCATGTTCTTATGTTGTGTTCTCATGTTCTCATGTTGTGTTCTCATGTTCCACCCACATGATGACCTAACGACACACAGATTGACCCTAACAAGCCCACAGGGACCCTTAACAACCCACAGGTGACTGTACCAACCCACAGTGACCTTTAACGACCCACAAGGACCATAACGACCCACAGGTGACCTTTAAACGACCCACAGAGACCCTAACAACCCCAGGTGAACCTTTACGACCCACAGTGACCCTAACACCCACAGGTAACCTTTAACGACCCACAGATTACCCTAACACCCCAGGGACCGTTAACAACCCACAGGTTACCCGAACGCACACAGGTACCTGTAAAAAGACATAGGTGACCGTTAACAACCACGGTTGAACCCTAAGAGCCCACAGGTGGACCTTGACAACCCACAGGTGACCTTTAACACCCCAGGTGACCCTAACGACCCACAGGTGACCTTAACAACCGCAGGTGACCTTTTAACGACCCACATGTGACCCTAACGCCCACAGGGACCTTTAACAACCCACAGATGACCCATAACGACCCACAGGTACCCTTTAACAACCCACAGGTGACCAGTTAACAACCCACAGATGACCGCCTAACGACCCACAGATGCCCAACAACCCACAGTGACCTTTAACAACCCACAGAGGACCCTAACGACCCCAGGTGACCTTTACAACCCACAGTACCTTAACAACCCACAGAGGACCCTAAACGACCCACAGATGACCCTAACAACCCACAGGTGACCTTTAACAACCCACAGGTGGACTTTAACAACCCACAGGTACCTTTAACGAACCCACAGATGACCCTAACACCCACAGGTTGACCTTTAACGACCCACAGTGACACCTAGACAACCCACAGGTGACCTTTAACGACGCCCGAGTTACCCTAACACCCAGGTTAACCTTTAACACCACAGATTAACCCTAACACCCACATGTGACCTTTTACACCCAGGGGACCCAACGACCCACAGGTGACCTTTAACAACCCACAGATGACCCTAAGCGACCCAAAGTGACCTTTAACAACCGCAAGGTGACCTTTAACGACCCAAAGGTTACCTTTAACGACCCACAGGGACCTTGAAACAACCCACAGATGACGACTGACCCACAGGGTACCTTTAACGACCCACAGTGACCTTTAACAACCCACAGGTGATCTTTAACAACCCACAGTGGAGATATGTCCAATCTGACTTCCTGACTGATATGTAGCAGGTCAATGTGGTGACAGTTGTTCCGGTGTCATTTTGCCGGTTGTAAGGCTAAAACACAATGCATGCGGAACGGCTCCGCCACGACGACGGAGCCGATACGTTTCCAGGTTGTCAGGTGTGTCCAGTTCACACGAGCTCCGTCCCCGCTGCGTCACGGCTCGAACGCCGAGCACGGAGATAAGATTCAAGCCAGACCGTGCGGGGAAGGAATCAGCTACAAAATACAAAATAAAACCCCGGTATTTTCAAAATAAAATAACTCCATGTTCACAGCGGATCGAGTTTCATTACAAGAAACATCATAATGGCGGGCCGACCTGAAGTCAACAGGTGAGGGGTTTTCAGGTGTAATCATGGATGACTCCTCACATCTTTTTTATAGGACACCAGAAAAAAGATGCGGCGTGAATGTCATCGCAGGAGTCATAAGACTACAGCCGGAAATATCACGTGATTATGCGTGAAGCCACGAGATCTCGTGCGTTCTCGCGACGCTCGCTGTCCGGTGGAGACCGCACCTGAGCGCATCACAAGCGGATTATGTGTGAGTGGCGGACGGCGGAGTACGCAGCCGCCTGCATGCAGTGTGTTAGGAGTTAGAGAAAAGAGTCCTGACACCCGGAAACACACACTCATACACGACAACAGACACATGCACTGTAACACACCTGTAACACAACACCAGGACAAACACAACACAACACTGTACACACCCACGCACCACTGTAACACCCACACACTGTAAACACACACACACACACGGTAACACACACCACACATAAACACACACACACACAGAAAACCACACACACACACACAACACACAAAACACACAACAACACGACAACACAACACACCACCTGTAACACACAACGCGTAACACACACACAAGCACACACACACACACTGTAAAACAAACACAACAACAAACACACTGTTAAAACACAACAACACGCACACACTGTAACACACACACACACCACTGTAAAACAAGCACACACACACTGAACACACACTGTAAACCACACACACTGTAAAACAACACACACAGTAAACACACCAACACATACACGCAACACACACACGACTCACAGAACACACACGCACACTGTAACACACAACATGTAACACAACACACACACAGACATTGTTTCACACACACACACACACATTGTTACAACACACACACACAACACACATTGGTAACACACACACACTTCAAATTAAATTGAACAATTTAATTTTTATATTAAATGACCTGGTGTGTGTGTGGTGTGTGTGTTGTATGTTGTTGTGGGTGTGTGGTGCGTGTGTGTTGTGCGTGTATTTGTTTGGTTTGTGTGTGTGCGGTATGTTTGTTGTAGTGTGTGTGTGTGTTGTATGTGTTTGGTTGGTGTGTGTGTGTGTGTGTGTGTGTGTGGGTGTTATGTTGTGTGTGGGTGTGTTGTGTGTTGTGTGTGCGTGTATGGTTGTTGTTGTGTGTAGGTGTTGTGTGCGTGTGTTTGTTGTCTGTGTGTGGGTGTGTGGTGTGGGTGGGTGTGTGGTGAGCATCAACACTGCACGTGCGGAGGTCTGACCTGAACCATGAAGAACTTTAACCTTGCAGACACCTGAAGGGTTTGACTTGGACCGGACGGAACAATTCCTGAGGAAATGCCGGGACAAAGCGGGACAAAGCGGGAACAAAGCGGCGTAAACCGGTTCGGTTCGGTTCCGGTCCGGTTCGGTTCGTTCACGGCTCTTCATCCGTTCACCTCCTCGGGCTTCGACCGTTCACGACTCACGCCCACAGTACGTCAAGCACCGCTACGACCACACACTCGTCCGCTATACCATCAAATAAAACTACAGGACGTCAAAATAAAAGCATGAAAACTGTTTTTAGTAAAAGGACGACAAAAAACTTGTTTTAAGTTCAACAGGTTACTTTACAGTTCACATGTGTGTATTTCAACATGTTACGGTTCAACATGTTTTACAGTTCAACAGGTTTGTAGTCAACATGTTTACAGTAGCAACATGTTTAAGTTCAACTGTTTTAGTTCCGTTACGTTCAACTGTTTAGTTCAACAAGTTGTATTCATGTTACATCACATTTTTAGTTCACAGTTTACAGTTCAACATTTACAGTCAACATGTTTGTAGTTCAACATGTTTTACATTCAACAGTTTACGTTTCAACATGTTTGTAGTTCACATGTTTTACAGTTCAACATGTTTTAACAGTTCAACCAGGTTTGTATTCAACATGTTTACAGTTTCAACATGTTTACAGTTCAACATGTTTACAGTTGTTCAACAGTTTGTATTCAACATGTTTGAAAGGTCAACATGTTTACGTTCAACATGTTTACAGTTCAACCTGATTTACAGTTCAACGTGTACAGTTCAACCTGTTTGTAGTCAACATGTTTGTAGTTCATGTTTTTACAGTTCAACATGTTTACAGGTCAACGGTTTGTATTCAACATGTTTGTAGTTTAAATGTTGTACAGTTCAACATGTTTACAGTTCAACATGTTTAGTTAACAGGTTTGAATCAACATGTTGTAGTTGAATTTCATCAACATGTTTAGCATGAAATGTTTTACGTTCAACTGTTTTATTCAACATGTTACAGTTCAACATGTTTACAGTTTAAACATGTGTTTACATGTTTACAGTCAACATGTTTACAGTTCAACATGTTTACAGTTTAACATGTTTGTAATTCAACAGGTTTACATTAGCATGTTGTTTACAGTTCACATGTTTGTAGTTTCAACGATTTTACGAGTTCAACATTTTTACAGTTCAACTGTTGAGTTCAACTTTTTTACAGTTTCAACATGACATTTGTTTACATAACTTTCTACACATGTTTTACAGTTCAACATGTTTACAGTTTAACATGTTTACAGTTTAACATGTTACAGTTTAACATGTTTGTATTCAACATGTTGTAGTTAAACATGTTTACAGTTCAAACAGTTACGTTCAACGGTTACAGTTCAACATGTTTTGTAGTGCAACATTTAAGTTCAACATGGTTTAAGTTCAACATGTTTACAGTTTCAAACATGTTGACAGTTTAACAGTTTACATGTTTGTCAACATGTTTACAATTACATGTTTACATTCAACATGTTTACAGTCAACATGTTTGTAGTTCAAAATGTTTACAGTTTCAACATGGTTTTGTAGTTCACATGTTTTACAGTTCAACAATGTTTTGTTGGAGTTCAACATGTTTGTATTCAAACATGTTTTACAGTTCAACATGTTTACAGTTCAGACATGTTTGTAACGTGTCAACATGTTTTACGTTCAACATGTTGCAGTTCAACATGTTTGTTCAAACGTTTACAAACTGTTGGTAGTTCAACATGTTTACAGTTGTCAACATGTTGTTTCAACAATTTACAGTTTCAACATGGTTCGTTCAACATGTGTTCAGTTCCACACTGTTTACAGTCAACAGTTTGTAGTTCACTGTTAGTTCAACAGTTTTACAGTTCCAGTTGATCAACATGTTTACAGTTCATCATGTTTTACAGTTCAACATGTTTGTACAGTTTCAACATGTTTACGTGTAGTTTCAACATGTTTACAGTTTCAACAGTTACAGTTCACATGTTTACAGTTCAACAGGTTTGTATTCAACATGTTACAGTCAACATTTTTACAGTTCAACATGTTGTAGTTCAACATGTTTACAGTTCACAACAGGTTTTACATGCAACATTTTACAGTTCACATGTTTACAGTCAACTGTGTTGTAGTTCAACATGTTTGTAGGTCAAACAATGTTTACATTCAACATGTTTACAGTTCAACATGTGTGTAGTTCACAGTTTACAGTCAACAGTTTTTACAGTTCAACCTGTTTGTAGTTCAACAATGTTTACAGTTCAAACATGGTTTTTACAGTTCAAACATGTTTACAGTCAACATGTTTTACAGTTCAACATGTTTACGAGTTCAACATGTTTACAGTTCAACATGTTTTACATTCAACATGTTTGGAACAGTTCAACATGTTTGTATTCAACATGTTTTTTACAGTTCAACATGTTTACAGTTCAACATGTTTACAGTTCAACATGTTTGTAGTTCAAACATGTTTACAGTTTCAAACATGTTTTACAGTTCAACATGTTTGTAGTTCAACATGTTTACAGTTTCAGCATGTTTTGTACAGTTCAAACATGTTTACAGTTCAACAGTTTTTAACATCAACAGTTTTGAGTCTAACATTAGTTCATGTACAGTTCAACATGTTTGTAGTTCAACATGTTTACAGTTAAACTGTTTTACAGTTCAACATGTTTGTAAGAGTTCAGAACATGTTTACAGTTTCAACATGTTTTACAGTCTACTGTTTGTTCACAGTTTACAGTTAACTTTTGTAGTTCAACATGTTTACATCAACATGTTTTTAACATTTTCAACATGTTTGTAGTTCAACAGTTACAGTTCATGTTTTGTAGTTCAACATGTTACAGTGTTAACATGTTTACAGTCAACATGTTTTAAAGTTCAACACTTGTTTACAGTTCAACATGTTTTAACTCTAACATGTTTGTAGTTCAAACATGTTACAGTTCAACATGTTGTAGTTCAAATGTTGAATTTTACAGTGTACATGTTCAGACATGTTACAGTTCACATGTTTGTAGTTCAACATGTTTACAGTTCAACATGTTTTACAGTTCAAACATGTTTATAGTTCAACCATACATGTTTGAAAACATTCTTGGTTGGTCTGTTCCTGTCTCACTTGATTATATTTTATTTAACACGTATAATTAAACAATTATCATCGATCATCGAACGAAACACATGTTTTTCTGAGTGCTTCTCTTATTTGAGACTTTGATTTTGGTGACTGGAGTGTAAAGTGTTGACAAACTGTTGGTATTGATTTATTGATTATCAGCACCGAATATCTGAAATGAAATCAGAAACGCTGCGTCAGCTCACAGATTCCTCCTCTGCTCTCTGGTTTTGGTTCGGCTTGACACAGAAAACAGTGTGTGGTATCTTAAATCAGAATCAAGCAGAACAAAAGACCCCCCACATCATTCACATTCAAACGTCTTCGCCTGTTTTTCATTCAGCAGCTCAGCAGGACACAAGCCGGGCCGGCTGGGGGAGGCTAGCTGCTACCTCATGGTAGCAGGCGGCATTGTGTTAGCATGTCATATTATGAGAGCATTTACTTGGTGGATGAACATGGTTTACGGGGACGTGTGGATTACGAAACATGTGGTAAAGAGCACCATGGACACACAGAGTCAGATCAGCCCGACCAATCGAGAAGCTGCTGAGAGCTGGGCTTTATATTCTGGATGGAGGACTACTCATTAAACAGACAGAGAGAGAGAAATCGGCTTCATGAAGTCTGTAATCACTCTGAAGGTTCTTACAAGAAACACGAGAACATGAAACACAACAGTAGAAACAACATGACCAACATGAAGAACACAACATGAAGACAAAACATAAGAACTTCAACAGGAGAACATGAGAACAAACATGAGTAAACTATAAGAAATAAAACATGGAGTGGACAAACATAAGAAACAGTGAGAAACACAGTAGGATAAAAAACATAGAACACAACATGAGTGACACATGCATAACACACGAATGAGAACACAAGCGGTGAAACAGAGAACACAACATGCGAACCCAACAGGAGGATAAAACAGGAGAACCACACGCGTTAGAAAGAGGACAACACATCAGTGAGGACAAAACATAAGAACAAAACATGCGAACACAACAGGAGAACACAACTAAGGACACACATGAGACACAACATGAGAACACAGCATGACGAAAAAACATGAAACACAACATAAGACACAGGAGAAAACAAGAACAGCAACAAATGAGGAACAATAAGAACCACAACATGAGACCAACAAAGAACACACAGAGAACAAATGAGAACACAACATGAGGACAGAACACACTGAGAACCACACATGTAGACAAATTAGAACATGCAGAAAAAAACAATTAACTGAGAACCACATGAGAACCATGAGACACGACAACATGAGAACACACATGGAGGAACAAACTGAGACACAACAGTAGAAACAGAATAAAAACATGAGAACACAACATAAAGACCATGAGAAACACAACATAGGACCCAAAACAACATAAGAACATAACCTAGAAAACATGAGAACCACAACATGGAACACAACTCGAGAACAAAATATGGAACACACCACTGAGAACCAACAATGAGAACATGAGGAGAAATAGAACAACAACATGGCACCATGGAACAAGAACAAAAGACAGAACCAATGAGAACACACATGACAACAAGAGTAACAAAACATGACGAACATGACAACATGACAGACATAACCACAAACATGAAAACATGATGAAACATGAGAACAAAGAACATAAACAGGAGAACACAACATAAGAACAAAACATGGAGAACACACATAAGAACAAACATAAGAACACAAAGACAAGACAATGAGAAATAAGAACCCAACATGAGAACACAACAGGATACATGAGACAAAACATGGAACCAACATGAGGACAAACATTAGAATGACACAAACAGGAGAACATGAGAAAAAAACCATGAGAACATAAAACCACAACATAGTAACACACAACAGAGAACAATGAGAACACAACATGAGGACAAAACATGAGAAAACAACATTAAGAACTGAAGAATAAAACTGAGAAACACAACATAAGAACATGAGAAACAACATGAGAACCATGAGAATAAAAACAGGAGAACACAACTAGAAAGAAATGAGAACACACATTGCGTAGACAAAACATAAGAACATAACATGAAACACAACATGAGAACAAACATGAGATACATAAAACACAACATAGAACACCAACATTGAGAACAAAATATGAGAAGACAACATAGCAACATGAGAACAAGAACAAAGACCAAAACATTTTAACATCAACATACATGATAACACAACATGACAACAATAGAAACAAAACATGACAACATTGAGAAACATAAGAACCACATTAGAAATGAGAACATGAGTAACCATATAACAAAACATGAGAACACAACATGAGAAAAAAGACATGGAGTAACCAAAATAAGAACCCAACATAGAAAAAACACACAAATAGAAACATGAACAACAAAAATACAGAAAATGAGAACATAAGAAACAAAACATAGAGACAAGGAGAACACACACATGAAGACACAATGAGCATAGAAACATAAGAACACAAAATGAGACACAACATGAGAACATTGAAACACACATATAACACAACATGAGAACATGAAAACCCAACATGGAGAAAAACATAAGTAACCCACATGAGAAAACATGGTAACATAAGAACACAACATGAGAACACAAACTGAGAACATTGAGAACCCACATAGAACACAACATGAGAACACAACATGAGGTACAAAAACATGGAAACCACAGACGAAGAACATAGAATATGGAAAACAACATGAAGAACATGGAACACAAATGAGGAACAAATAGTAACACAACTATGAGGACAACATGAAGAACCACATGAGAACACAATGAGAACAACATGATGAACACAACATCATGAAACAAATATGACAACAACCTGAGAAAATGAGACATGAGAACAAGAACAAAAAAACATGTGGAAACGACACATGAGAACCTGAGACACACAACATGACAACATAAGAACAAAACATGAGAACACAACATGACACAAGAGAGAACAAAACCATGACAACATGTAGAACAAAGCAACGGCATTGACGATCATAGAACATGAGAACAAAAACTGCGAAACACTAAGAAAAAAAACAATGAGAACCAACAGTAAGAAAAAACATAGAGAAACAACATGAGAACAAAACATAAGAACACACAACATGAGAACACACTAAGAACATAGAACAACCAATAGTAAACAACAGAGACAACAATGAGCACATGAGAAACAGATCAAAACAGGAAATAGACCAAAAACATGGAGAACACAACATGAGAACATGAGAACCAAACATAGGAAAACATAGACACACCCTAGGAAAGAGATCCACACATGAGAACCATTGAAACACAACAGACACAACTGAAACATGCAACAAAGAACCAAAATATAAACAACATGGAAACACAACATAAGAACATGGAT